>NW_008827197.1:0-1446 GCF_000691245.1 Trypanosoma grayi
GGCGTGGCGCCTCCTCAAGCAGCGCAGCCCCGCACGTGCGTCGCGCCTTGGAGACAAGCTTGCTGACCAGCTGGCACGTTGTGGCGTAGTCAAAGCTGTTACTGTTCGCGTCAGCGGCGTCCACCGCCACCTGCAGCTTCCGCGCACACGTCTGCAGATCAACAACCGACGTGCTCATCTCCATCATGCGCTCCAGGCGGCCGCGCGGGTCAATGACGGCGATCTTCTTGAGGAGCTCGCGCGGGGATAGCAGCATCATAAGCGACGGTGCGGCTCTTGCTGTCGCTGTGACTGATGATGGTGACGTGCCTTCTGTTGCCCCTGGAGCAGCAGCAGCAGCCGTGGTGGCGTCGCCGTCGGGTGTGAGGCCAGCGGCCCACTCGGCCTTCCGCACGCCGTTCTGCTCGCAGCGAATGACGAACTCATGCGCGGCGGGCGACATCGACACTTTGCGCGCGGAGTATAACTCGAACATGCGCTCCAGCGCAAGGTACACCTCACGCCTGTGCTCGTGGCAGAATGTGGCGAATAGGTCCTCCGCGGTGTTGCTAAGGGCCTGCAGAAAGCCGTTGAGCTGCCGTGGGTCGCGCAGGCTCGTGTCGTGGTTCTGTGCGATGAAGTCCGCCACCGCGGCGCCGTCGACTAACGTGCGGCGCAGCTCCACGAAGCGTGAATGCGGCTTTGCCTCCGTCCTTGACTNAAGTCCGCCACCGCGGCGCCGTCGACTAACGTGCGGCGCAGCTCCACGAAGCGTGAATGCGGCTTTGCCTCCGTCCTTGACTTCTGCAGCGACGGCTCCACACCCACGTCATCCTCTGCGACGGTGTCCGTCGCCCGCTGCTGCTGCTCAGATCTCCGGGTGTGGCCGCCGCCATTGTGCCTTGCGGGTGTGTGGCGCTGGCGTTTGTGTGGGGCGTTCTTCGTCGCGCCCGACGCGCCACCGCTCTTCTCCGCTATCGATGAATCCATTCGGCAGACTCCGCAACAGGACACACAATAAGGGAACAAGCCAAACGAAAAAAAAAANTCCGCTATCGATGAATCCATTCGGCAGACTCCGCAACAGGACACACAATAAGGGAACAAGCCAAACGAAAAAAAAAAAAGAAGACAAGGGAGAAAGCAACAAGAACAACAGCAGCATCATCTAGGGCGAAGTGTGAGGCATGCACGAGCCACCCCGGGGTCTGTGGGTGTATGTGTATGTTGGGGGGGGGGATCGCAGCAGCAGCACCAGCAGCAATAAGACAACAACAGAGTGGAACAACACCAACAGTAAGACGAAACGGTTAGAAGATATGCGCAGACCACGCACACATGTACCCAACAACACCAGCAACAAAAAACGACAACAAAACCAGGAGGGGGAGGGGAATGAGACTGCGAGAGCCATATGACTCTCACCCTTCTCACTCTTCTTGTTTTTTTTTTTTTTGCGCCTCCTTC
>NW_008827197.1:1456-2778 GCF_000691245.1 Trypanosoma grayi
TTTTTTTTTTTTGCGCCTCCTTCATTCCGTTCTCTACTACCTTTGTGCATTTGCGTAATCCTACCACTTCACGCCTCGTAGAGAGGAGTGACACACAAATATATAAATACAAAAACACATATGCATGTTCTCTGCGCATATATATATATATATATATATATGTCTTCGTGCATGGTGAAGCAGTTTCTTATGTGCTTGTGTGGGTGTGTGTTTATCTGACTGGGGTGGAGACAGCGTGTGAGGAACATTAGCACTCTTATCAGCTTTTTTTTCTTTATCCACCGCCTCTATTGCTTCCTTACTCACTCGTCAGCAGGAGCACTGTCGCCACCACCGTGTGGGGGGGCCACTCCCGTTCATTGCAGTTCCACATGCCCACCACGCGTTTGGAGGTGTACGGCCCGGCGTGACGTTGGCTTCCTCAACGGGTGGAGGCCGCTATCCCGCACTGCCTGCCCAACACCGCTGCCCAGACGCCGCCGCCCCCGCCGGGGCTGTCACTTCCTCATTCTCATTGTTGTTGTTATTGCCACCGCAATTGGGCTCTTCGTCCTCCTCTTCTTCTTCCTCTCCCTGCTGCTTCTTCAGTGGCTCCTCCTCCGCATCCTTGTCGCGCAGCCGGAAGCCGTAGATGCGTGGCACGTAGTGCTGCCTCGGCTTTGAAACAATCTTCCCGTTCTCCCGCAGCTGCATCATGAAGAGGTGCGGAAACGTTGTCCCCCAGAACGCGCCGTCGAGCGTGCGGTGGCGTGACGAGCGCGGGTAGTATATGTCCTGACACTTTGGGCAGAAGAGCTTCACGGAGCTCTCCCGCACAACGTCGCTCTGCCCCACCGGCAGCACCGCCTGCCCACCGCAGAAGACGCGCGGGCAGCGGCCGAACTCACCCTCAACGAATTTCTCCTCCATCAGCTTAAGCCCCCGCGGCGTCGTGATGAAGCGGGCGTGGATGAGGCCGTAGAGCGTCTCCGCCGACGACTCCACGAGGCGCAGCTGCTCCTCCGTGAGGCGGGCGCTGTTGTGCGTCTCGAGATCGAGGATGATGTCGAGGGCGTAGTGGTAAAAGGAGACCATCGACGAGAGGCCGGTGAGGTTGAACTCGTCGTCAATGAAGTCGCGGTCAACGACGCAGAAGAACTCATTGCTCTTCATCTCGCAGAACCACACGATCCACGGCAGCACCTCCTCGTCCGCCTCGTCCTCGTAGACGGCACGGTCGTCGGAGAACTCGCCAGGGTAGGTAGGATAGTTCATTCAACGCTACTCTGCGCCCTGCTGTTGCTGTTGATAGTCCGTGTCTCGCAGTGTGTGTGTGTGTGTGT
>NW_008827198.1:0-2773 GCF_000691245.1 Trypanosoma grayi
TTTTTTTTTTCTTTTTTCCTTTTTGTTTCGCGTCGTTGTCACATATCATCTTTCCTTTTCTTTGGCTTATTGGTAGCCTTTTTTTGCACCTATTTCTGCACGACCCATTTTTACTGCGCCGGCCCGCAGCCTCGTCACGATGCACAGGCCTCTTCACGGACACAGAGTGGTTGAGGTGCCGTCCCATCGTTGCGGTTTCCGTTCCACCACGGTACTGCCCAATGATGCATACAGCAGCAGCAGCAGCAGCAGCCCTGTGTGGCAAGGCATAAAGCAGAGACCGCCACAACTGCAGACAGGCACAAAGCTAATCTACAACAGCAAAAACAATCACCCGGATCTCCTTTCTTCGTCACACTATTCACACGTTGTTAATGTCGTATATACGTCTTGGCCTCTGCATTTTCTGGTGATTCCAGCATCGCCTCCGCGTCCTTGACCATCAGCTCCAGTCGTGCGAGCGACCGCTTCGTTGCCTCCTTCTCNCGCCCCTCTGACATCTCACCCAGCCGCCTCTTCGTCTTGGGTATCGTATCATTCGTGTATGTGATGAAGCGGCGCACACTGCCGAGCCGCAGGCGGTAGTTCTCTATCTCACCGAGCCTGTGCAGCGTCGCCATGAACTGAGTGACTGTTGCCCCATTGTCAGGCCCGTCAGCGATGGACATCACGGCCGCCGTCATGGCCGGGCCACCGAGCGCGAACTGAAACAGGGCGCGCGGCTCAGCGGGGTTCTTGTCGAGGATGCGCGTGTAGTGGATGATGCCATCGCCTACACCGGAGGCGAAGAGGGAGGACAGCACGATGTCCTCCTCGTCGCCCTTCGTGTGTGGGGTATTGGTGCGGATCTGTTTCAGGACCGCCGAGACGAGGACAATGCCGCGTTCCTCCCCCTCACGTCCGTTAGCCCGCGAGAGCGCGAGATCCAGCAGCTCATCGAACTCCGACGCGTCAACGACGACTTGGTAGATGGTGCCGTGCGGCACGTTGCCAAACAGCGGTGACTGTGCCACGCTGAGCGAGAAGAAGCGCGGATGCTTATCCAAGAGGTCCTTGACCTGGTCATCCTCTAGCAGTGACACCGACACGCTGAGCTCGGAGCGGCTGGACATCTTTGCAAAACACTCTTTCATCAACCGCCTCAGCCCGTTCCACGTGAACCAATTTGACGGGATGTGGGCGGGGCAGTTGGAGTCCGCCATCACGAGACTGACGTTGCACCCCATCAGGAACGTATCGCGCAGCTCCTCCAATCCCTCAATAAATACCTCAGGATCATCTAAGGACGTGAGCAAAATCGCATTGGTATCGTATTTTTGTAATTCATCACTGTTGGGCTTTTTCATGATTGCCGTGGAACCATCCACTTCAATGTTATTACCACCATTCTTCTCGAGGAGTACAATGGTACGCACGCGTGTCATCGTGGCAGGATCCGAGGTGCGTGTTTTCCTGCTTGTCCCTGGATCACCATCCTTCTTGTACTCGCCATTCTGTGTTGGCTGAACATCCTTGAAGTACATACCAATCCGTTTCTCACTACCTTTGCGCGTTAATTCACCATTACCGCTGGAGGGGGCATTGCTCGATGACGGCTCCGGTGGTCGGGCAGGCCGAGCCACAGTGTTGTTCTGCGGAGGAGCTGAGATGGTAGAAACGGCCCCACCAGTTGGCCACTGCGGCGGGGCACTCGGTCGGCCTGCCAGACGCCCTGGGGCCAATCTCCGCGCGCCATTCATCTGCGCCTCAGGACCAAAGTTGTAGAAACCGTTCAATGTGGAGTTTGTTCGTGCCAGCGTCATGCTGTTGTAACGCATCAAGCCACCATCATGTTGGGGATTTTGGAGCGCCGGTAAATCGAGCAGGCTCGTTTCCGAGGGTTTTTGGCCAATCCCTGTAATGCCGTTATTGTAGCTCTGCTGCGACGCGTTCGAGTGAAAGCTGAGATCAAAGTTCATACCACTACTCACCCGCTGCAGTACGGGATTAGAGGAAGCAGCTCCAGACGAGGCTGTTCTGGCGTACGGGTAGCCATATGCGGAGCCAAAGCCAGAGTAGTTGCTGCCTGGTGCCTGAAAGCTGCCTGACCGCTCAAACCCACTGCCCATCCGCCCAGTGGACATAAGCCCTCCCTGATAACTGCCGTACGGCCCGTTCTGAAAGCTACCTGCAAAGGCATTTGATCCATATAAACTTCCGTACGGGGCACCAGTGTTGGAGAAACTGCCACGTGACCCTGGATTTCCAAGCAGGATGCTGCCTCGCTGGCTCAGGTCTCCCATCGGTGCACGCGGAGCGAAGGGACCGCACCCGGCGGGACCCAAGAAGCTTGTCCCCATCGGGTTGTTTAAGACACTGGTGTTGTATGCGCTCATGCCCGGCGGCATAGAAGGTTGTTGCGGAGGGTAGAAGCCCGCAGGGCCGGGACCAGGGACGCCAAAATAGCCTGGCATGGCGCCGTACGGGCCGGGGGGGCCACCGGGCATCCTACCCATGCGCTGCTGTTGTTGCTGCTGCATTGCCATATTGTGATACGGATTCTGCGGATGCATTGAGCAATGGCAGCCAGATGTTGTACACTGCACTCGAGAACCGAACTGTTGTACTTGGGGAGTTGGTGGTGGTGGTGTTTATCTCAGTATAATCCCTCTTTTTCTTCCAAGGGTAAACTTGGAGTCCTACTTTTCACCTATTTGGCTGCAGTTGCCTTCTACCCCACTCTTGTTTCCTCCGTTGTCTATGTGTCTGCTGCTATTGGCGCACCACACACCTG
>NW_008827199.1:0-2773 GCF_000691245.1 Trypanosoma grayi
ATACTTACGCCAGCAATCACATGGCCACAAACTGCGATCACGTGTACAAGTAGTAATCGAAAGAAACAACAATGAAATCCACCGCCTTGACCACACCAATTCACCAAAAAAGAAGAGCACTATTTACGTTGCCGCAGAGCAGGATAAGCCCTCAGCCGCCCTACTGCACTCAATTGTCCCCACAATAGGATCAAAGACAAAGCTGACGGCGCTGCCGTCGCATGTGACGCAGTACAGCACTGCCTTGCCGCCACCCTGCTTCTGCAGCAGCACCGGTACACCACCAGTGCCAGTCTCACCACCAGTTCGAGGGTAGTCCTGCGTCGAGGCATTTATCATCCGGTCCAGCTGCCAGTACGCCGGCCGCTCCCACCACACAACGAGCGACTGCGCGACCTCTGTCACAGTTGTGTAGTCCCGCTGCACGTGCAGGTTGCCACTGCCACCACCACCGCCATCTGCACCACCGTTGCGATCTATCGCACACCCCGATTGCGACTCTGCAGCGCCGCTGCTTCTGGAGTTGCTTTGCCCACCTCCGCCAAACACCCAGTAACTCATCGCAATACGACTCGCACTCTCCATCACCGGCACCACCTGTTGTGAAACATAGCGGCGAAACCCAGAGCCCCAGTCCCCCGACAGGCTGAACTCTGCGTGTTGCGTTGAGTGCACGCTCTGCGTCATTTGTCCTTGACACTGCGAGCCACCACTCAGGAACAAGCTCTCCTCTGTGCCGGCATCAGCAGGAGGTATGGCTTGCTCGCGAGACGCGATGCCCAGCTGCTCGTTGGGGCTTCTAAGGGAGCCAAGGCCGCGCAGAAGATGCAGCCGCTGCGCGCCGGTGGTGGCTTGCACCCACTTCGGGAGAAACGTATTGTCTGTCAACGGTAGCAGACACTCACAGGCGGCCCACTCGGACTGGAAGTACTCCGACACGACCCCAAGATGGTGCAGTGACGAGTGGTTATTCTGCGCGCGAATAACCTTGCTCGGGTCCTTCGTGCTGACGTCATACGGCTTCGCCTCCTCACGTTCGCCGACAAAAAACACTTTAAGCATATTCCCTGAGATACAGAAGAGAAAGGCTTCCCCAAGGAACTGCATTTGGTATATCGGCGTTGGCAGTGTCGCGTTGCGCACCTGCTTTAGTTTCACAAAGTAACCAGGAAGCTGGTTCTCATCATTTTCACCGTCACTTCTTGGGGGCGCCTCACCGACACCGACGCTGGCAGGTGCAGAAGCATCCCCCCCACGGGACGAGGTGTCCGTTCTTTCGCAGTAGCGCCAGATACGTATCAGCGTTGCATGCTCGCTGCTGGTGGCGATGTGCCAGCGTTTGCACCCCGAAAGGGTGCTAAGATCCATCGTCAGCGAGGCAAGTCTGTGCTCGTGTGCGAACGGCACGGTTGCCAGCAGCTCAGCGCCCATCCAGCTTCCCATCGATGACTCTGCATCGTAGCGTACCAAGCTGAAACCACGCGCAGAGCTGCGGAAAGAGAGGCACTTCTTGCCGTAGTCAATCGCGAGCGGTGCGAGGTGTCGCATGGCGGCAGCAAACTCCGCCGCACTTGCCGCGCCACTCTGCCATTGCTCTGCTACAGATCCACTGGCACCGAGCCCCGACGAGATCCCAGGGGCAACGGCGTCCTTCCGCAGCGGCAGTGAGAAAACACACTGCTGCGTCTCGAAGCTGTGCAGCCGCAGCTCCGCAGTGGTGAGGATAATGATTAGACGGTGATCGAGCCGTAGCCCTTCTACCGTGTCGGGCACGCGCACCTGGCGGTCGGCCCACATGCTGCCCGTGACGAACAGCTTCACAACGTTGCCCGGGCCGATTGGGTACGGGCCGCCACCGACAACCGCGACAAACTGCGTCTTGTACAGCAGCGCCATGACACCGACGCCCGCCTCCGTCGGCACAAGCTGCTCGTCGCTTGACGGCCGCACCAAATGCGTGCTATGCACCACCGGCAGCGTTGACATGGAGCTGGACGAAAACAGCGCGGAAGTAGCAGCTGTGCCGTCGGCGGCAGCCTCACCGCCTTGCTGCTGCTGGTTTCCTGCGACATCGTCGCCCTCTACACCTGGCAGGCACGGTTGTGTTGGACTTTGGGTGAGTTCGGCAATCAGCGGATCGCCGCCGGTTACCTCCGCTTCATCCCTCTGACGCGCACCCCGCTCATTTCTGACGCGCGCCGAGAGAGATCGCTGTGGCGTGCCCAGCGCCACATCCCACGACGTCGGCGTCGAGGCGGCTGTGGCCCTACGCTGCGGGAATACCACCTCAACTGTTGTACAGAAAGGCGTCCCCAATGACGTCATCGCCCCCTCCACACTCTTCTCACCACCACCGCCAGCAGCAGTTACGTTCGTATTGTGGCGGTGGACGCGGTAGACGACGTATCCCTTGGCATGGCCCACGCCGACACGCGAGGAGTCTTGGTTCAGGCAGAGGCAGAGGGGGTGCACGACCTCCTCCGCATCGTCCATCAAGTCGAATTCCGCCATACCGCCCACAGGGGAAATCGAACACGCCCGATGCCACTGCCTGGTGGTGAAACACGACCTGAACGCCAGCGAGAGCACCAAATATTAAATCAACTGCCTTCTCCACCCTCAAAACCCCCCAAAAAAAAAGCCAAGAAGGGAATGATAGGGGAAGAATGCAAGAAAGAAAAAAAGACGTACTTTTGTATGAGTCTGTCTCTACTTCCTTTTGCACGGCTATTCGCAACCTGCTGGCCAAGAAGGATAGGGGGGGGGGTCGATT
>NW_008827200.1:0-2761 GCF_000691245.1 Trypanosoma grayi
CGGGCGACGGCGGCAGCAGAAGAAGCGACGCGGTCTGTTGGAGGAAGACAGATGACGGAGAAATTAAAACAGCGCGTTAATACTGCGTTGGATAAAGCCAAGAATGCCGCTACTGTGGCTGTCAATGCTTCGGGTGACGCGGAGGAGCTGCTGTCCCAGACCGAAACCGAAGCCAAACACGCAAAGGAAACAGAGGCCGTTGTGAGAGGGACCGTGTGGGCTGATGAAGATGAAATGCTGGTAATGGTGGAGCTGGTTGAAGATAATGTGGTAACGGCCGTGAAGGTCTCCTTGCAAGTGAAAGGAAGCATGGAGAAGGCAATAAACGCGGCGACAGCAGCTGAGAATGCCCAGAAGGACGTCGAGAAACTATTGCAGTCGGCTTCAACAGAAGCAGAGGTTGAGGGCTCACATACTGCAAACAGCACTGCTCCTTTGCCTGGGGCCGAAGGGGGCGTGGCCTCGTCTCCAGCGGCAGGCACAACTCACGACCCTCTTGCTGGGCCCAACAGCAGCGGAACTGATCGTCAGGATGGTAATGGCGCCACCGACGGCAGCGGCGACCATATGTGGGGGCGGGCCCAACTGCTGCGGCTACTGCTCCTTTCTGCGCTGATCTGCTGTGCCGTGTGTTGAGCACTGTGTGGTCGCCAGGAGGTGTTCTTCTGCTTGTGGATGTGGGTGTGTGAGAACGAATTCCTGGAATGTATTCTTTTTTTGTTTTTATCTTTCCGCCCTCCTCTACGGAGTCGAGCAAGGGCGCTGCGCCCCTGTTGTACTCTTTGACTCGTTTTTTTTTGTTCGTTTGTGGCGCGCGTGGCGTAGATGGTGGGCATTTGCGGTGAAGGCCGCTTCTCGCGTCCCCCAGCCACGACGGCACACGTCCCAACATACACGCAGGAGCATATGCATCTATCCTTTCCATAATGCTATACGTGCACATACACCCCGGCAGCTTAAGCCTTTGGCGGCCCGCTATACAACTCCTGTGTGTTCATTTGAATTTGCTTGGCGCAGGGGCGGCGCGTCAATTCCGTTAGTCGGCAAGTGGTCGCGATACCGCCCCAGTAATTCGTACATAATTAATCCCACGTGTTGAGCTTCGCTGGGTGGTGGTGGGGGTGTCGTGCTGCATCTCTGCGCTGTTGTGGTGCGCGTTTTCTCTGTGTGCGTCTGCGATGTGTTCCGTGTCTTTTCTCACCTTGCGAAGAGAAGGCGTGCTCAAGCAATTGCAATGACGGTGCGGAGTGTGCCTCTGGCACCCGCTGGTTCTCACTCCGTGCTCTGTTTCTTATTGTGTGACAGCTGGCGCTGCTGCTGTTGAGAAGGCGGCAGCGAAGGTGGAGGAGGATGCCTGCAGTGCTACGGGATCACACGTTGGGGGCGCATTGAGAGTCACTCGTGGAGCTGCTGGTAAGGCTTCGCGAGCGGAGTGTCAAGCGTTGAGTGTGGCCAATCGCACTGGAAAGGCCAAGCTGCACCGCAAAGTATAGCCGGTGCGGCAGTTACGAGTCTCCGCAGCGCTTTCGAGGAGACCCAAACGGTGGCGGGGGCGTCAGACGAATAAACGGCGCTCTCCGGCGTGGTGGCTCTCACTGGTGCTGCCAAGTGTGCGTAAGCTGCGGAGGATAGAGCCAACAGGACCTCTGCTGATGTTTTGAATGCTGAGCTGCAACTCAGGGGAGCTGACGCGCCTACGAAACAAAAATCCGTGGCTCAAGCAGAGGCAGCCAAGAAGACGGAATTAGTGAGGAAGGTCATCAGGGATGTAAGGGCAGGCGCTCGCCTGATGCCAATCAATGCCAATGATCCGCAGAATGGCGCTGTGGGTGCGGGTGGAAAAAGAAGTGGCATGTGTTGAAGCCTCAGCGAACGATACACCAGCTGCCGCGAAGGAAAGAGGAACCGGGGCAGGAGCCAAGCAGGATGACTCGGTGGAAAGAGAGGGGAAGCCTGCAAAATCTTGATACCGCCCCGGAGGACCGTCAGCAGATTGTGCGGTCTACAGAGAAGGCGTCAAAAGTCTCTCAATGAAATGTTGACTTGGATACTAAGGCCCACAGAGCTGCCGATGCTGCACTAGGCAGTGTGCAAAGGCGTTGTGGCAATTCTCAAGTGGAGTGGAGGTGATTCGTCAGTGTGTTGGCGGGCAAACATGAAACCGCTGCCTCATTGCGCCAGGAGAGCATCATTCCCAATGCTGTGTCCCCAACCGTTGGCTCTTCAGCTCATTTGCTATCACAACTTGGTGATCTCAGGAACCTGCGGGTGCTGCAGGTCCACGTGGCTGTGTGGTAAGACGTGTGTGTGTGTNTGACGCCGATCACACTGCCCCCACAGCCACACCTCAATCAGAGACCACCACCGAGGAGGCTCCCAAAACTGATGCCGGTATGTCCACCTCTGCGGGAGAGGGCGCTGTAACCAACGCGTCACCTGCGCCCAACAGTATCTCTCTGAGTGGCGTGAACCTTCCTGACCATAACACCGACGCCAGCAGCAGCAGCACTGCGTGGGTGCGTGCCCCACTGTTGTTGCTGCTTGCCTGCGTGGCCGTGTGGTAAGATGTCTGTGTGTGTATGTGTGCAGGGGGCGACGATGGCCTCGTAATAATTGCGTTGAGTCCCGAGGGCTGCGTTCTTCATTATAAAGAATCCTTTTGTTTTCATTTCATTGCTGCCCCGTTGTGGGCTGGGCGCTGTTTAATTCACCCGCGACTGCACTCACTTGTGCTGTGTGTGTGTTGTCCGGGAGGCGTCTG
>NW_008827201.1:0-2752 GCF_000691245.1 Trypanosoma grayi
CCGCCGCACCACCGCCTGAGCGGTGCCGCTGCTGTCGCGCCGCTTGTTTGCCCCGCCGCCGCTGCCGCCGCCACCACCACCGTCGTTGTTGCTGCCGCCGCCGCTCTTGTTGCCCCGCACCACCGCCTGCATCACGCTGACGACGGAAGGGTCCTGCAGCAGATAGCCTTCGAAGGGGAAAACATCAATCTTCGCCTTGAGTGACATCCGCCGTTGCTTTACACGCCGCCCCCTTCTCTCCCACGCACAAACACGACCGGAGACAGAACAAAACGAAGGCAATGAGACTGTGGCCAACAGCAGACATGCGGGAGCGAAATAATAATAAATTTTTTTTAAAAAAAAAGCAGCAACGAATATCGAATGAAAGCGTTCGGCAGAAACACTACAAAGTGGACATTGCACAACAGGTAGCGCATGTCCGATCAATCAATAACATACACACAAACACGCACACACACACACACACACACTATCGAACAGCTGCTCCAAACATGTTCCTCCACTTTGGTCATGCCTTCCTTTCCTCTCTCCCTCTCCATCTGCCACTGTGTTCGAATTGAAAGGGGGCCCCGAGAGCCCCGTCATTCACACAAACCAGAAAAGGGGACACACATCAACTCAGTTTCCTTCACACGTCTCCATTTTCTTCCAACATTTGCTATTGCGACTCTTCCTCATTTCTTCAAAAGCTTCCGGAAGTAGTTCATGCCCGTCAGCTGCGGCGCCTTGGACGCATTCCCGGTCCGGCGCAAGGCGATCTCGTCCACTTGCTTCGACAGGTCAATCGTCTCCGCCACACGGTTGACGCCAACTAGCCGTATCTTTATGACACATTCGAAGGGGATATCGATCTCGTACGCGTTCTGTGGTGCGACAAAATTGTCTTCCTCCGGCACAAAGTATGAGTAGAGACCCTGCAGAAGCTGAAGATGCGACACGACGAGGACGGGATCGGCGCTGGCCTGGATGTCATGGATGTGCGGCTCAAGGCGTGCGTTGAACATCTGGTGCGTACACTCACCATTTGGCCACGCCGTGTAGTAAGGGTCGGCCTGCATTTGCTTCAATGTGCTCGGCATCGTCTTGCGCACATCGGAGAGAAGCTGCCCGTCACAGTCTCCGTGGTTGATGTTGTCGAGTGTGGGGAGGTACGCTACACGGCAGTTCAGCGCTGGCCCCTCACCCTCCGCCGTCTCTGAAGAGGCGTCTTGTTGCTGCGGCACGCCCCGCTCCTCAAAGAGCTGCACTGTCTCCGTGCAGCGAAGGGCACAGCTACTCATAATAATAAATGGATTCATCTGCAGCTCCTTCTGGAAGTAATTGAAGAGTGCCTCGCTGTACGCTTTGCCACGCTCTGTCAAGTGCGAGTTACCGCCGATACGGCCGGCAACCAAGTCAACATATTCTCCTGCGCGCGTGAGGTAGAGGTTGGCAGGTGCGTGACTTAGATTGTGCAACAAGTACGCCAGCCGAGACGGCATCCAGCCAAAAACATTGTTAAGCGAGTAAATAGTTTGTTCTCCAACACAGATATACGTAAGGTCCGTGTCGTCATCTGGGTTTAGCGACCTGTACGTCTCCTTTTGCTGTTCTATCCTAGCGTAGAATTCCTCAACGAAGGTGTCTGGGGTGTCTGGGTACATTTCCTTCATACGATTCACGTTCTGCTGCACCTGCTCAGCATCATTATTAATCACTTCCACAAAGACAACACGGTTCGGTCGGATGAGGCCTGTCTCCTGGATAGCGTGTATCAGCGCAAGGCGGCGCAACGGTGCGCAGTTCGTGCCATCCATTACCGCCACACTGTCTGTTTGCGCAATGTACTGCACCATATCGTGCGCAATGTCAGTTGCCACACGGGACTCCAATTCCGGCTCCATCAAAGTACTGTACGGAATGTCACCTGGTACAAGTTTGCGCCTATAATCTGAATACGTAAAGATTTTGCTCTGAAGACCGTTCCACTGAAAATAACGCTGGATCTGTCGTGCAATATACGTTTTGCCACGACCAGAGAGTCCCACCATGATGACAATGAGACTCCCCATCATTGGCTGTGGTAACTGCGAAAAGTCGGGGTGGTAGGGTGTGAAGGGACTATCCATCGAAAATACATCAGCCCTGCCGCCGAGATCCACCTCATGCCGGGCAGTGCTGTGGGCAAGAAGCAGCTGCACCACCTCACTCCGGTCGTTCTCCTCCGCCAGCTGCAGAGCGGTCTTGTCATCATTGTCAGTTAATGTATCGTCGGCACCAAAGCTGAGCAACAGACGAACCACCTGCACGTGCCCTTGCGCGCTGGCAATGTGAAGTGGTGTCCTCTCGTCATAGTCCCTGGAGTCGCAGTCAGCGCCGCAATTGAGAAGAATCCGCACACCGACAGTGTCTCCTGATGCAGCTAGTTGGCAGAGTTCAACCGAGAGCATGTGTACAACGGGAGCTTCCACATCATCCCCCACGTCCGATGTTAGCGGTGCATCGGTGACGCTTTCCGCGGCCCGCAGTGACCTCAGGCGACTATCAATTTGAGCAATCTCCTCCTGGATGGACGCCATTTTCTCAAACATGGTCGGTTTTAGTTGTGAATCGCCGCTCGTGGAAGAGCATAACGGCACCGACGTCGAAGACATTGAGCGAGTGCTGCAGAGAGCGACAGGCTGTATAAGGCTTCCGCTTCTATATGGCGTAGCACCTCTTCATCAAGAGAACAATGCCCACAAACACCAATACCAATAATAATAATAAT
>NW_008827202.1:0-2750 GCF_000691245.1 Trypanosoma grayi
TTCATGCATGTTCCCCGTACATCATTTGGCCTAAAATGGCTATAATTCAGGGAGAGGGGTTTCGATTGGGGTTGGTGTAATATAGTATCGGGTATGTTTATAATTTAATAATAGATATAGTTTAATTTATTTTAAGTTATATTTAGATTATATAATAATAAACAACGAAATGATGATGGTAAATGAAAGATGAAAGTTTATATAATTAAAGTTATATAGAAAAATATTATTATTTAAATTTATATAGTGTGTTTTAGTGAGTTGTGTGTTCACTTAGTTGGTATACTTGTGCTTAATCACTGTTTGGGTTACATTCGAGTGGGTGTGTAGCGTACGCTGTTATAAGCGTTACCCTCTGTGTGGTGAATTGGTGGGGTGGTGGTATGGGATATGATTGAGGTGGGGTGTATGATGTGTGGTTTGGTAGGTGGTATGGTAGGTGGTTGGGGTGGATGGGTAAGGTGTTATTATAAGAATTTGATAAAATTGTGTCCCAAAATCTCAAAAACGTGGTTTTCGGGAGGGGCGTTCAACTTTCTGGCCGGAAATTCATACAGGATCCCCGTACATCATTTGGCCAAAAATGGGCTATTTTCAGGGAGAGGGGTTTCGATTGGGGTTGGTGTAATATAGTATAAATTCAATTCTAATTATAGTTTATTTTAATTTTACATTTTATATTATAACAAAATCGAACGGTCAGATATGAGATAGTTTTGATAGTGATCGGTAAATATTAAAGTTTAAAATTTATTATTATTTAGATTATTTTATTATCCAGAGGACCTAAATTTACCAAAATGTGTGTTTTTGGGAGGGGCGTTCAACTTTATGGCCGGAAATTCATACAGGATCCCCGTACATCATTTGGCCAAAAATAGGCTATTTTCAGGGAGAGGGGTTTCGATTGGGGTTGGTGTAATATAGTATTAATTAATTTATGTTGGGGTGGTTTAGTAATTTGTGATGCTGGTTGGGTTTATTCTTTTAATTCTGTTGGGGCAGGTGTATCGTGTTCCTTCTTTTGGTATACGGTTATTTAATCCTGGTTGTAGTTGATACTGGTACAGGGTGTGTGGGGTTGGTGTAGTTAATGCGTGGATATAGATGTTTTAAAATTTAAATTTGGTTTGGGGTTATTCCTTTTCTGTATCTTTCTGGGGTAACCATCAATGGAGTTGGGATAATGGTGAATTAATTATATGGTTATTTTTGATTATAGTTTTATTAATTTGGATATCTATATTAACATACAATAAAATGAAAAGAAATTGATAGAATAGTAAAGAAATAGTTTAGATTAAAGTTCACAAAAATATTCTCTTAAAATTATGGTTAAAATCCCAAAATGTGGGTTTTCGGGAGGGGCGTTCAACTTTTTGGCCGGAAATTCATACAGGATCCCCGTACATCATTTGGCCAAAAATGGGCTATTTTCAGGGAGAGGGGTTTCGATAGGGGTTGGTGTAATATAATATTGAATTTGTTCCTTTGGGTATTTGTTGGATTTTTATTTATTTATGTTTAGGTTTTGGTTTAGGGGTTGGTGTGTTAATGCATTGGGTTGTGTCTAAGTGTTTATGGTTACGGTTCATTATAAGGTTGGTGTGATACTTTGTTAAATTTTGGATTGTTATGGTGCTATACTTGTGGTGGTTAGGGTATGGGTCTTGTTGCAATGTTTGTGGGTGGGGTGGGGTGGGGTGTTTTGTGTGTAATGCTTGAGGTTGGGGTGCAATGTTTAGGGTTGGTGGAGGTGCAATGTTTGGTGTGGGTTAGCATAATGTTTGTGCTGTGTGGGGTTTGAATTAGTTAAATTTTATAAAATTGTCACACCGAAATTCCAAAATGTGGGTTTTCGGGAGGGGCGTTCAACTTTATAGGGCAGAATTCATGCATGTTCCCCGTACATCATTTGGCNGAGGGGTTTCGATTGGGGTTGGTGTAATATAGTATTAATTCCAGGGATAAAATAATTTAAGAGAATATTTATATTTTAAAAGTTTAAGTTTAATTATCTTATATAATAATCATAACAAAATGTGAAATATAGTTCATGATAGTTAGATAAATTTTAATAAAGATTTTAATTTTAGTTCTTATATTATTTTATGAATTATTTTATGTTTGTTGGGTTACATCTTTGTTGGGTTGTGCAGCTTATTTTTTCAAAATGTGGGTTTTCGGGAGGGGCGTTCAACTTTATAGGCCGGATTTCATGCATGTTCCCCGTACATCATTTGGCCAAAAATAGCCTATTTTCAGGGAGAGGGGTTTCGATTGGGGTTGGTGTAATATAGTATTAATTCGGTATGTTGCATTCTAGTTTATGTTGCATAGTGTAAATGTTTGTTCCGATTGTATGGTTGTGTATGGAGGTTGTGTGTTATAATCATTTAATATATTTCTTTAATGGTGGGTTTAGTTGGGTTTGGTTTGGTTAGTGGGTGCAAGTACGCCACTGGGTACTATCTTTAAATTTTTATAATAGTATATTTTATAGTTAAGTTAGTTTTATATTATCTTTATATAGACTTTAGATTAAGGTCTAGAGTTATATTTATTTTATATTAAAGTTTATTGAATAGAGAATGATCATATTTATTAAATTGTGTTGGGTGTGGAGTGGTGGCGTTGTAAAGTTGGGATAAAATTGATCGAAAATCTCAAAAACGTGCTTTTCGGGAGGGGCGTTCAACTTTATGGCCGGAAATTCATACAGGATCCCCGTACATCATTTGGCCAAAAAT
>NW_008827203.1:0-2741 GCF_000691245.1 Trypanosoma grayi
CCGCGGCACTTCTAGCGGAGTGTCATCCTCCCCCACCTGGACAGTATAAGTGATGATGTAGTGGTCGCTGTCGGGGGTGGGTCGCGCTGTCCAATCTGTCACTGCGCACTCTTTTGCCAGTGTTACATCTGGCGCGGAGCCTCTATGCCTCTCGGTGTACCGTGTCCTATTTCCAGTGTTGGCAATGAGGAACTCATTATCAATGCACCATTGCACGATGGTATCACCTCGAGAGTCAGGCGGGACTTCGTTGTCCCATGCCAATGCGTGCGCATTGGCGTCAGCACCTATGAGCTGTGGCCCGTCCGTGTTGTTGAGTCTATCGAGGTTCTCTGAGGTGATCTTGGTGGCGACAGGGGGAAAGAATGCTGATGAAATCGTCAACCGCATACCTCCATCTAGATGGATTGTCGCTTGTGCAAGCTCAATGCCTGCAACAAGCGCCGGTCCTGTCTCTACCTGTATCTCATCCCTGATGAGGATTGATACACCTCCACCACGACAGGTGCGAGCTATCCCATAATGTTGGAACCCAGGAAGTCCAAAACTAGCAGCCTCAGGGGGGGACATTTTTGTCTCACTCAGTAAGCAGAACGTGATATTATCATCGTAGAGCTGTTTACCCAAGGCTAGGCGTTTGGCCTGTGTTAGCCCAGCTGAGTTCCATTGCATGCCCCTCAATGTAGGGCCGGGATTCTCTTCCACATTTCCACTAAGCAGTAACTTGGTGCGGATGATACTGCTGACGGCGCGGTAACACGCGCCCCAAGACCGACAAGGATAACGCTGTGCCCCTGTGGGGCGCGGCTGGCTCTCGTACTGTGTGATGCTGTAAGCCTGGCACCGCAATGTTTTCCAGATGGCGAACGTTGCTGGCGCTTGGCTTCCCCCGACAATACGGGGTACTGGACCTTGGTGCCACGATGGGGTGGCCGGCATCACCAAGGAGTTATTCTAATGTTAACCTCGACCTGGCAACTCCGCATGGATGTCAAATAGATGGCAAGTTTATCGTCACTCAAAATTTCGTGGAAAAAGGCTGTCTGACACCTTTCACCTTTGACTATAGACCAGAGTTTGTAGACAGGTAAATCGCGTTTCCTTTTTGTGGCAATTGAAAACGGTAAATCCACTTTGCGTATGGAGCACAAATGCACAAATTTTATCAAGATGCAGCACTCCATAGTGTCTTTCACCATGCTCCAAAATAAGAATTTTCCCAAGGCCTTTGGATAGGCAGGTGCTGCCCTTCCAACTAAACTTATGAATCTTGAAATAGGGCAAGTCGATACTATGACACCAATTTTAAATTGCCAGGAGAGGACTGGCGGACGAAAAGCTCAAGATACTACAAGATACCCGTGATAGCCCATGGGGTGCAAGAACGGATGAACCACATGCGGCATCAGCTAAAAAGGATCGGTTGCCAACAAACCGAATTACATGTTTAGATCAGCCACAAATATGCTGAGATACAAAACTGGGAATCTCTATTGAGTGCATGCGAACCGCAGACACAGCAGAAAGCACAAGAGGGTGGCAGCTACTCTCGGCCTTAAGCCTTCCAAACTGCTCCCAGGATCGATTAAACGCCCACACCCATCCCAGGAGCAACGCGATATAGAATGCTCTGCTCGAAAGAAAAACTTAGCAATGGATCAGCGACACTACCTCCGGTAGGGGCGAAGCTGAGTTCAAGAACTGAGGAATAAATCCACTGAAAAAGGGCTTTCGACCGGAAGAAAATATCAAGACATTTTGGGGAGCATCGGAGTACTTGTTCGAAACCCCCCGGTTCAGTTAGCGAGAGCCTATAGCTATTTATTCTAACTGCTATGAAAACAGGCTTTGATCTTCAGCAGGCATAGGATAATTTCGTGGCCTTGTTTTATTCAATGAGACCCAAAGGTATTTCCGCGAACATGAACAATAGGAGAGGGGGCTTTGTTATCATGTGAAATTTTAACAGCCCGCTAGGAAAAATCCAGGAGTGAGAATTCAAGCCATATGCCGACTCAGGGGGAAGAGGGCTCAAGTTTTCCGATAGGTCAAAGCGCAAAAAAACGTTTCGCCCACCCTCCAAGGAAAGTGACGTGTTACTGCCACTGTTGTTTTGGTGCATTACAGCAGAACGTGTTACGCACGACTGCAAGACGTTCCTTTCAAGTCACAAAACGATTATCGTCTCCGGAAGCAAGGAAGGCAAGGATGAGGAAAGTATTAAAGGACAAGCCCGGGTCAAAAAGGCGCGTCCCTTCATAAGTGGGAAACCTCAGACGATAGAGTTCGCACAATACCCAACCACGCACGGTTTTGCGAAGACACAGCCCCACCAAACAAAGTCCTAACAACCCACCGCTCTGAATAGAAGACCTTTTTCTTTTGAAAGAACCCCACCTTTCAAAACCTGACCAAACGAGGTTAGAATTAATTCAGCACCGCCTCGCGAACCGTACGTCGTGGCGCGGGCTTCAGCGTAAAACCGCATCGCGACAAACATCCGGACTCATTCAGCATGGGAACGGCAGGTGTATATAATGAGAATATTTTGCGAAATCGCAAAGAATAGTCTATACCTTACCTTCCCCTATTAGGTAAAAGAGAGAGAAAGAGAGCAAGCGAGGCCTTTTATCTAGATCCCATTTCGAAAACCCCTTGCCCCTGGTACGCATAGAAAGGGGGACATCCAGTAACCTCAAGGCCTTCCCCTTATAAGGAAGTTAAAGCTTGTAGTCCCACTG
>NW_008827204.1:0-2738 GCF_000691245.1 Trypanosoma grayi
CCGCCGCCATCGCTGCCGCCCCCGCGGCCTCATTCTTCGCCTCCTCAGCGCGCTGCAGGGCACTGCGCCATGACTCCGATCTGTCGCTCTTCGGCGCATTTGCACTTCCAGCAGCCCCCTGCAGCTCCTCCGCCAGCTTCCTCGCCTTCGCGTCCGCCTGCTCCGTCGCTTCCAGTGCGCCGGCAGCCTGCTGTGCTGCATTCTCCGCCACCTTCCTCGCACTAACAGCCTTCCCCGCGGCCCCGTCAGCTTGCACCCTGGCTTCCTCAGCGTGAGCCTTGGCGCTCTTAGTGGCACTCTGTGCATCTGCAACCTTTGCAGCTGCACTCCTCACTGTTGCAGCCACTGCATCAGCCTCACTCTTTGCTTTCTTGGCACTTGAGGCTGCTTCTTTGACTTTGCCAAGTGCGCTTGTGGCGGCCTTCACTGCAACCGTGGCTTCTTTCGCTGCATCCACCGCTGCTTTCGATTCCTGGAGCAATAGCTCTGCAGTCTTTATCTCAGACTTAACTTGTGCTTCAGCATCAGCCCGTAGACGAGCCTTCGAAACCCCTACCTTCGGTGAACCTGGAATAGGAGTCTTACCACCCGCCGCAGCCGCCACACACACGCACACGCCGCACAGCAGAGCGGCCAGCAAGAACGGCACGTGGCGCGCACTCATCGTCATGGTCACAAGTCGCTTGAGTCGCTTGTCTCCGCGAGGGGGAGAAAAAAGGAGCCGGTGCGGCACACACACAGCGGGGAGAGCAGCACCACACGGCCACGCAGGCCCGCACACCCCAACGGCAGCAGCCCAGCACACACACACACACACACAGAGAAAGGACCGTTGGAAAAGACCCGATTAAGTGGGCGACGCACAGCCATGCGTGAAGGAAGCCCCAAACACAAGTTAAAACAATAAAACAAAGCCCCCATCCCTCCCTCCTGACGACACACAGCCCAGCAAGTGCCTTCAGGGAATGTTTAAAGAGTTTACGCCCTTCACGGGGCACCAAATGAAGTTGAAAGCAAACATGTTACGCGTGTGCCCATTCATCCCCAAGGGCCACACGCAATTACTGCGGTCCCACCTTCCCGTGCACAGACTGCTCAGCACGCAGCCAGACAGGCCAGCGCCCCCATCAAAAGAAGAAGGAACGTCAGCGGTGCACGCACCCACGCAGGATTGGTGCTGCTGCTGTCCGTCATTCCAATGTCATATTTGCCTGCGGTCCCATCGCTTTTCTTAACAGTTAGCAACGCAGCAGTTGTCTCCTCTTCTGCTGATGAACGCTCTTTAACACGATTGTTATGAGTGTCTGTGGCTGCATTGCTTGCTTCAGCCACAACCTCTGCTTCTCCTGCAGCATCAGACTTATCGACCGCGGGCGACGCATTCACTTCGGGCGACTTTGCGTCACTCTCTCCCATTGGGTGTGTCCCAGTAACAGCAGCCGAGGCCTCAGGCTTTTTAGCTGCGCCGCCCTGTGTGTGAGGAGAAGACGCAGCGGCCGTGGTTGGTGACGCAACTTGTGGATGTTTCTTCTTTGCATTCACAGGGAGTGCCCCAGGCGTTTGATGTGAGGCCGAGACCCCCCTTTGAGTCTTTTTCGCTTTATCAGTCAATGATTTCGATTCTTTCTGAGCTTTTTTGAGGGCAGCACCAATAACTTCTTTGACTTCCCTGACCAAATCCATTGCATCTTCAGCGGCGCCCAATGCGTTTCCTGCAAGCTCAGCCACCTGTTTAGTATCCTCGATTGCAGCACCAATATTATTCGCGGCTTCTTTTGCACTCTTTGCTGTCAAGTCGGCTTTCTTCTTTGATTCTGTAGCATTTGCTTTTGCACTTCCAACAAAATCCTTTATCTCTGTGCTTAAAGCTGTGTTCTCTTCGTCGGCCTTAACCGCCTTTAATTTCGTGTGTGCCTCCATAACATTATCTTTTGCGTGCGTAGCATTCGTTGCCGCCAAATCCGCGTTTGTCTTCGCGCCCTCGATGTCCTTCAGTGTCTGCTCAATCTTCTTCATCGCCTCGGAAGCACGTGAAGCAATATTCGCAGCGTTCGTGTTTGCCTCCCTAACCTTCCCAGCGACGTCGGAGAGTTTCTGTACGTCTTTGGCACTTATTTCCTTTGCCGCCTTTACTGTCTCCGCTGCAACCTTGGCACTCTGCACTGCGGCCTCACACAGTTTCCGTACCTCTTCAACATTATGCATCAACTCATTAGCAGACTCTTTAGCAGTCTGAAGAAAACGAGCGACAGTTGCAGCATCACCAGAAGCCCTGTTAGCTTTATCCGCCGCAGTTCGCGCATTCATCGCAGCACCTGAAAGATTACACGCAACCAACAACCTTTTCACACTGATACTAGAGTCCGCCAGGAAGCATTTTTCAATCTCCTTCGCTGCGCTGTCAGCTTCACTCACTGCACTCCCCGTCTCGGCCAACACTTTATCGACGTGCGGCTTTGCGTTATCAGCACTCTTCGTCACCGCCATAGTTTCACCCAATGCACTGTTGGCTCTGGAGAAAACCCGGCCAACATCCTCCAGCGCTTGCAGTGTTTTCGTCGCGGCATCGGTCAGCACAGTCACCCTTTCCTTAATCGAAGCCTTCTTATCAGCAGCGCCGTCAGCCGTCACGCACAAGGACACACAACAGAGAGCAGCGGCCAACACACACACAACGCGGCGCACTGTCGCCATCATTCAATATCGCTTGAGCAGCTGGGGTCTGCAGGGAGGAGAAA
>NW_008827205.1:0-2301 GCF_000691245.1 Trypanosoma grayi
GAGGAGGTGGCGCGGTTCAAATCCCTCAATGCCGATCACGAGGATGTGATGCTGGGGCGTGTCCTCTACGAGACGCGTTACCCACATGTCATCTTTGTGCGAGAGAAGGTGTGCCGCTTTCACGACGTACACGTGGGCGCCAACAGGGCACCCGTCACGTCGCAGTCCGTTGTGGTGCACCACCTGCGAGAGCACGAGTACGCGCAGCTCGCCCACCGCTTCCACGGCGAGGATCGCGACGCGGTGACGCCGATGCGGTTTGAGCGGCGCGCAGGGCCGATGGGAGTTGTGGGCGAGGCGCTGTACACCTACAACTGTTGAGCGGTGGCATGTGTGTGTGTGTGTGTGTGTGTCGGGTGCGTGAAGGCGACAATGAGGTGGCCCCCATGCATTTTCTGCGCTGAGGCCCCCGCACATATGTGCCTGTGTGTTTCTCTTATCTTTTTGTTTTCTTTTCTCCGTTGTTGTGGTTGGTGTTGTTGATTGTTGTTGTTTTTTTTGTTTTGGCGTCTTGCCTGCCCCACCAACAAGCAACCACTCGGAATACACCATGGGCTTCCGCACACGCAGGACTGGTGCTGCCGCCGGCTCGAGCGGCGAGGCGATTCCACTCAACCTGTCCTTCGGCAACTTCGAGTTCGAGGACATGAAGCGACTTGGCAAACGCGGCGGTGGTGTGCGGGAGTTGGCGTCGCTGCTGCGCCACGCCCAGCGCCAGCGGACGGCGCACTCCGCCCTGCTGAGCACCGAGGAGGGCATCGAGCAGCGCAACGCGGAGCTGCTTGGCACCGCCATGCAGCGCGCGGCCGGCATGAAGGTGAAGGATGACCCGAAGCGCCTCGCCAAGGCGCTGGCGAAGCGGCGCAACAAGAAGCGCAGCTCTGCGAAGAAGTGGGCCGGGCGGCTGCAGAAGCTGCAGCAGTCGGTGGACAGCGTGGTGGAGGACCGCACACTCGCTCGGCAGACCGCACGGGCGCAGCGGGAGAAAAAGACGAAGGATCGGCAGCGGAAGCGCGAGTCGAAGGGTGGTGCTAGTGGCGGNGCTGGCGCCAAGCGGGGGAAGAAGGGCGGCGATAGGAAAGGCCCCGCTGCGAAGAATAAGAACAATAAGGGTGCCAAGAAGTCAAGATAAACGCCGTGAAGAGATGAGGCAGCAGAAGCAACAGCAGCACAAGGCCAGAAGCAGTCTGACATGGGAAACAGGGGGGGAGAGAGAGAAGTGGTGTGCATTTTTATGAGGTGGGATGTTTTCCCTTCCCGATGCGGTGCGTATTTCTGTGTGTCCCTTGCGGGGCCCGCACAGAGACACCGGCAGACGGGCGAATGGACCTGCGCTAGCACACCGAGTCTAACGTGTCGGCGATTAAACACTACCAGAGAGCACCGAGTAAGGCATGCCACAAGGAAACGGGGGGAGTTGGCATCTGTGTGTGTGTGTGTGTGTGTGTGTGTGTGTGGTGCAAGAGGTCCTGCACGTATAGGCATCACGCTGCTGTCGTTGTTGTTTGTGTTGTGCGGCTCAGTGTGTCCTCTTTTCCCCTTTGTTTCACCTTCTCGCACGGCAGACTTGAGAAGAGTAGGCTTTTTTTTGTTTGGAAGGGGCCTGCTGCAGGAGACCCTCCAAAGAAAAGAAAAACACCCGAGAGAAACAGGAAACTAAGGAAGAAAAGCTAAGAGGCGTCCGAAGACCAGCTGGGCCTCAGCAGCCACACACACACACACACACATACATACGCTTAAGTGAAGGAAAAGGGCAAGTATGCTGCGCCGTTTTAATATCTGCGCCGCCACCCGAATTGTCCCGACGGCGACGGTGACAGCCACCCTCGTCGCTGGACGCTGCTTTCTGCAGCCGCAGCCAAGCGTGCGTCCCGCCATGACAGCGACAGTAACAGCAAAACAGGCTGCAACAACGTCCATGGCTGCCATGCGTGCTGCCCCAGCGTTGTGTCTGGCGAGGCGCGGATTCTCTATGCAGCCGCTGCAGCGTATGCGTGCGGCGGGGCATCAGGTCCGGCCGCAGACGTCGCCCATGAACTTCGGCGGCGGCAGCAGTGGGAACGGCAGCACCGCCGACAGCCTCACGCCGTACGTGCGGGAGCACCTGGCGAAGGTGTACGGCCTGCTCGCAGCCGGCTGTGCGGCGGCTGGGGTCGGCTCCTTATTGATGTTCGCCACACCGCTAGGGAAGGCGATGCCGTTCTGGCTGCCGATGGTTGGCGGCTTCGTGCCGCTCCTGTGGCTCTCCTTTGCGCCGCCGCAGAACCCGACGCTGCGGCTTGCGCTGTTCTTCTCCTTCAC
>NW_008827205.1:2306-2726 GCF_000691245.1 Trypanosoma grayi
TGGAGGGCATGGCGCTGGCACCGCTGGTGGCGGTGACGCTGGCGAAGGGCGTGCTGGGCACCGCGGTCGTGCTGACTGGCGCCGTCTTCTTCGGCTTCAGCGCCGCCGCGTACCTCGCGCCGCGCGCGTCGATGCTTGCGCTGCAGGGGCCACTGTTCGGCATGCTGATCGGCATGGTCGCCATATCTGTCCTGAACCTCTTCTACCCCACCGCCTTCGCGCACTCGCTCATCCTGTACGGCGGGCTCGCGCTCTTCTCGGTCTTCGTCTCGGTCGATACGCAGGCGATGATCGAGCGGGCCCGCTGCGGCGCCGGCGACCACGTGCAGGACGCGCTGCAGATGTTCCTCAACGTTGTGAACATATTCGTCCGCATCGCGCAGATCCTGGGCTCCATGAACCGGTGATCCCCCCCCCCCC
>NW_008827206.1:0-2719 GCF_000691245.1 Trypanosoma grayi
AGAATCGCAAACGGAAGGGTTCGAACCTTCGCGTGAGATCACACCTGCTTAGCAGGCAGGCGCCTTAACCACTCGGCCACGTTTGCTCGGTCCCATTGTGGTACCGTATCAAAGGTAAGTTATTTACAAAAAAACATGATTATATTTTGTTTCTGTTTTTTTTTTTTTTAAGTTATTTTGTACAAATCAATATGGAATAGACTATACCTTACCTTCCTCTATTAAGTAGAGAGAGTAGGAGAGACCTTATATCTGATTCCCCAAGCGAAAACCACAATGCCCCTGGTTCACATAGATGAGGGGCTTCCAGTAACCTCAAGACCTTCCCTTTTTAAGGGATTTAAAGCTTGTAGTCAGCTGGCGAAAATGAGGTGCTGAAAGCGCCCTTAACCTGCCTCCCGCGCTCCCCTTCGCAAGTCCCACCCCTTCGCGATGTCCGTCAGCAAAACCTTTCCTCCTCGTTATATACCATTCGAAGGATTATTTTCCGACGCGACATAGCCCCATGTGGCGTGCAAGCCTTGGTCCCGCAGAACCCTGTCGATCAGCCCCGCCCCCCCCACCAGGCCATCGGAATGCGCGTCGCCTTTCTTCATGATATGCACCACCGCCGTGTTGTCGATACACATATGGAGTGTAATAGGCAGATTCCCCTTGAAAGCGAGCAAGGCCAATCCGACGGCCCTCGCTTCAGCCTGTGCAATTATATGGGGGGCTTTTTCCCAAGCACCCCCCCGTGGCCCAAACTTACCCGTTGTCCTTAAACAACAGCGCGCCCCATCCATATAAAGAGGCGTCTGGCACCAATGCCCCTGAAGTCGGTAAAGCCCGCGGGGGGTTTACGGGGTTGTTCTGTAATAGAGTATCCAGCCATTTCTGCCCCACCGTAAGGGCAAAGGGGGGTGGGGCTGCCGGACCGTGTGCGTCTAGCGGCCCCCTGTTGGGTCGCGGCGGTCTTCGGCGTGCCATTTTCAAAAAGAAATAATACCGAAAAAGCAAACCCCCCTGAACCCCCGCTGCATACATCACATGCGACGTAAGGCTTTCCAATTCCCCCACCTAAATCTTGTGGGGTGCGTGACTCCCCTCAATTTCCGCAACGTTTTGTCACTGAGGGATACCGTCTTAGCCGTATGGTCAAAACAGACCCCTATAAATTCATAACGCGCTGTGAGGGTCTCGTGCCCTCCCACCGTCGCACCGCAATCGCGCATATTTCCCATAATAGTGTTCCCCCACAACCCAACTCTTTTACGTGGCCCTGTGATACGCAGATTGTCAATCCACACGTGTAGTGTTAATTCCGCCGTGGCTGCGAACCGCGGTTTAACAACCCCGGGGTCACCCGCCAAAACCCTTGTGATGGTATGCAAAATTTCCGGGCTGTATTTATACCCCATGGAGAGTCGCGTGAACTCAACGAGCTCCCCCTTTTCTGTCTGGCAACGGAAACTCCCGCCTGTCTCTGCTGGCAGGCCTACCTGGAAGAAAGATGCCTTTAAATCGAAAATGGCAGCTGTATCGTGATAAATCACACCCAGATACTGAGAAATATGCCCCAGAGGGACCAAAGCCTCGTAGTCCTATTGTTCATTTTCAGCTTTTGGCCATGCGATGAAACGGCGCCGCTGCCCCGACGGTTTTTCCTCTACAACCGCAAAAGGCACCACCCACCCGGTAGTGGGTAGCTTTGATGCGGTTTGAATAATGCCCGCCTTCTTCATAACCTGGGCGCCCCCTCCTGCCATTCTCAAGAGGGGCCCTCGTTCCCCTGTCCTGAAAATAGCTGGCTGTTGCGCCAAGTCCCACACTGTGTTAAACCGTTCTAGAGCCCTGGAGTTAAGCCGGCTCCGGATCCAGTGCAATGAGGGAGTATCCACGCCTACCTGTTGTAACGGTAGCTTGCTTTCATCGTTCTTATTGGCCACCCGTGTGCGATGGGTACGTCGCAAAATGCTGTGCCCTTGAAAAAGCTGTCCATACTCCTTTCTACTAACCGGATAGGCCCATGGAAACATAGCCCAATTGCTGACCTGGTCTACATGTGTGCCGTCAGGTGTGCCGACTTGTTTACCAGGGCGACCCAAGGCCCTATGTAACGAGCTGTGCTGCGTGGCAGCTCTAGGGGGTCTGCGTGTTTCCCCAACTGGGCTAGTAGTCGAGGGTCGAGGTCGTGTTCGATCACCGCTGCGCCTGCATGCGCCAGCGTCCCTCTTTTGATAGAATGTACTGTCATGCCGAATGGGCGGAGTAGGTTTTCCATGTCTCTTGTGGTTAAAGTTGTGAGCCGTTCCCCCTCCACCATTCCCGTGGTGACGCCTCTCACCCTTTTTGCATCTTCTCCCCCGATAACCACGTATCTTGCCGCTCTGTGAGGGTCGATTTTGAACGTCTTTGGGAGAGCCCCCCAGTCTACAATGAGGGCTTCCTTGTGTTGAGGGTGGGGAATAAAATTTTCCTTTTGGAGTAGAGCGATTTCGCCCCACCGACTGGCTGTGACCCAAGCGAGTCGTAGGGCAACCCGACCGTTCTCCGAAGTCAGCATATTGCTGAAGAGGTCCGCCTCCCACCTCTTCATGGAGCGGGTCTGTTTTATGGGGTCTGCGGCCGCCTTCCTTTGAAGACCGGCCAAAAACATCCTGGCCGGTGATCTCCCTGAAGCCAGTAAGGTCAACAAAGTTCTTGTGTATTGCACCGCGCTGCTCTTGGTGAGTTGTAG
>NW_008827207.1:0-2717 GCF_000691245.1 Trypanosoma grayi
TACAACACGCCCTTCTTCGCCAGCGTCTACAACGTCTCCGGCTACTGGCAGAAGGTGGAGGAGTATGGCGACTTCTTCTCGTACACAATGTATGCGCGCGCCCGCATCTTCGAGCGCAACCACAGCGGCGTCGTCGACCTGGCGAGCATGCAGCGGCTCATGCGGTACAACAACTTCCGCGCGGACCCGCTCTCCCGCATCCCGAACTGCACCGGCGCCGGTGTGAACAACACGTGCGACCCCGCGTTCAGCGCGATGCTCAGCATCGCCGCGCGTGGGGACCTCAACCCGCCAGGCAACGCGACGCAGTACGGCCCGCTGTTCCGCTACGTTGGCCGCCGCGACCACGGCGCGACGGACGCGAAGATCGCTACGTGGAGCGGCATGACGCGCAGCAGCGACAGTTACACCGCCTACGTTATCAACGGCCCCACGAACGACCAGCAGCCCACCTTCGAGTGGACGGAGGGAATCTTCGACCCCATGCCGCCCATCGACGGCCTGCCGAAGGTGTTCAACTTCAGCTTCGTCACGTACACAACGGTGGGGCCAGGCACGCCGTCCAACAACGACCGCAACAAGTGGATTGGCGTCGGCGTTGGCGCCGGCGCCGCGGTGCTCGTTTTCATTGCAGTCGCCATCTTGCTTGTCCGCTCACGCCGCGAGGGAAAACCGCTGAGCGAGGAGGAGAAGGCCTTGATTCAGTGACGTGGTATATATATATATATATATATACAGACATATGCGTGTGTGTAGGTGTGGGTGTGGGGCGCTCCTACACACCTCATTCTGCTTTTATTTTATGGGTGTGTTTGTCTCTGCTCTCTCTCTCTCTCTCTCACTCACTCTCTCTCATTCTCTCGTTCACTCTCACCTCTGGCCCCATCGCTGTGGGCTCCAGACGCTTCGTTTGTCGCCATATTGCAGCAGCTGGTGGTGGTTGTGCCGCTGCTGTAAAACGTCGGCCATGGCGCTGAAGCGTCGGAGCGTGTCTGTGTGTGTGTGTGTGGGAGAGGAGGGGGAAAGGGAAGGGAGGAGGGGAACAAAAAGGAGTGACAGTGATACGATGCGAACGAACGTGAAGTGATGCATGCGTGCAGGAAGACAATCGAAAGATATATATATATATATATGGGGTAGTAGTAGTTGCCAGTGGGGGAGGGGAAAAAAGTAAACAAACAGGGGGGGGGGGCAAAAAAGACAAAACAGAGAGCCACACGGTGGTCACTCGCCTGTCTCTCTGTGTGTGTGTGTGTGTGTGATGTCTTTTCATTTCTTGCATTAGTTGTTTGCTTTGCCTTTCCGCCGTCGCGCTGCGTGTCGTCCGCAACGGTGCATCCGCCTCCCTCGTTGGTGCTGTTGCTGGTACTGTTATTACTATCATTACTTTTTATGCCCCCTGCTTGCGGCCGCGGCGGCGTTTGCCCGCGGCACTCTGTTTGTGTGCTGCGGCGTTGTGTCGCTGAATGTGTGGGCGTGTGACTGCGTCTCATCTTCTTTTGTTCTCTCCCACACGCGACGAAAACAACGCGGCTGTGCCTCCTTGCAGTTGTGTGCCGCAGCAGCGAAAGCAAAAGAGGCAAGTGAAGGCGGACTGTGCGCTACGAGCGTCAATAATAAACAGAAGAGAAATCACGAAAGCCAGAGAGGTGAAAATGTTCTTTAGCCTCGATGGGCTGCTGGTGCGCGGCGAGGAGACGCCACTGCTGAGCGTCGCGGAGGGGCAGCAGCTCGTCGCGCTCTACCGCCTCCTCCACCGCCTGCACCGCTCCGGGCAGCCGCACGACAACAGCAGCCACAACGCCCCACCGCAGCTGCAGCAGCCAACACCTGCGGTGCCGTTCCCCATGTTTCTGCAGCCGGAAGGTGAGGCCGCCGCGGTGGCAGCGGCACCCGGCTGCACCGATGATGGCAGCGGCGAGGTAAGCAACAGCGGTGGCAGCAGAAGCAGCAGCAGTAGCAGCGGCACCAGCAACACGAACAGAGCGGCGAATCGTATGGAGGAGGCGCACGTACGAGCACTGGCGCCCGGCGACGCCGTCAACGCCCCACGAAGCTGCAGTGGTGCGGAGTGGTCAGGGCCAGGAACAAAAACAACGATGCAGGTGTGCACCTCGCAGCGGGAGCTGTTCTGTGTGCAGCGGGTGGTGCCATCGACGTCGGATGCCCTGTTCCTGTGTGGCGCGGCGACGCCCGCCCCGTGATGCGCGGCGCCCCCACCCGCATGCGTGTTGTGGATAGCCGAGGAGGAGACAAGGGAAGGCAGAGGGACTGCACTGCTGTCTCATGGAGTGTGTGAATGTATGTGGGAGTGCGGGGATCGATCCACACGTGTGTGTTTGTGCGGGGGGGGAGGTCAGCCCACCAGAGTCTTTTTTTTCCCCTCCTTTTGTTGTTGTTGCCTCTCTCTTTCTCTCTTTCTCTGCACCGTGGAGGAGGAAACTCACTCAGGAAAGGAAGTAAAGAAGCAGGAAAGGCGGAGGGGGGACGTACGACGCATTGAGCCACTTGCCGCTGCGTCACACATCTGTCGCCACCACTACCACTGAGTCATTCATCGGCTAGCAAAGTTTTTTTTTGTTTGTTTGTTTGGACAGGAGTAGAGAAGGCGTAGGACAATAGGCGGGGACCGATCTGCAGGCACCCCAGGAGCAACAAGCGAAGGAAGAGAAGGAAAGCGACAAGGAAGAAGAAGAAAAAAAGGATAATATATATAA
>NW_008827208.1:0-2716 GCF_000691245.1 Trypanosoma grayi
CCTCTGCATCCAAAACAAGCGACGGTGGGAACATGTGGGCCGGCTCCGGTTGCAGCACCTTCAGCTCGCGCAGAGCGTCCGTTATAGCAGCCGGCGCGCGCAGCAGGAAGCCCGGCGTCATCTCTCGCAGCAGCTGGTACAATGTGCGCGCGCGGTGGAAGTCTCCCGCCACACGGCAGGCGCGGAAAAGATACGTGAGCGTGTCGTAGTCAATGCTGCTGCCGCTGTACAGCACGCACAGGTCCACGAGGTTGAAGACGCGGCAGTCACCACGCCGGCTCAGCACGTCCATTAGCGGGTGTATCACCTCCTTCGTGATGACCAGGCCGTGGTACTTGTGTGTGACGATGATGGTGTAGGCTTGATTCAGCCGCTCCTCCACGTGTGAGCGAGCAAACGCCGCAATAACAATACGGTGCGCCTCTTGGAAGTGCAGCCGCGACAGCTCCTCCACCGCGTCGGCCCACTGAAGTGGCGCAGCACTCGTGGTGGTGCCGCTGCTGCTCTCGTTGCAGCTGCTCTTGGAGGTCTCCACGTCGCTGTTGCGCGGGCGAAGCTCCACCAACGCGCGCAGCGACTGAAGAAGGTCGTCGTAAATGGCGCTGCAACTCTCCTCGTCAGCGAACAAATCCAGAAGCTCCACCTTCGCCACGAGCAGCTCGTACTCAATGGAAAGGTTCGCCGGGCACCGGTCAACAATATCAACGGCGTCGCGCAGAAAGCGGTCAGGCTGCTCCGCCTCCAGACGCATCACCCGCAGCAACGCGAGCGCCAGCAGCAGCCGCAGGCCCGCCTCCTCCGTCTCGCCCACAGCGAGCGGGTTGCCGCTGTTGGCGTTGCGCTGCAGCGTGACATCCACCGCCCCGTTCACCTGCTGCAGCTGCGGCAGGCACGAGACGCCCTCGAAGGCCTCGTAGTGCCGCCAAACGCCCCGCGCGGCGGTGCGAACGAGCGGCAGCGATATAAGTTCGTCCGGGCACGCCGCGTGGTACTGGGCGAGGAAATGCAGCACAAGCCGTGCGCCAAGTGCGTTCGCAGGCAGCACCCGCGTCAGCTCCTCCGCGAAGTCCTCAGCGAGAAGCGGTCGCTCCTCCTCTCCCTCTTCCTTCCGCTGAGGCTGCTGCGGCTGTGGGTGTTGCGCGGTGAGGAGCACGCGAAGGAACCGCATCAGCGCCTGCCCCAGTTGGCTCGACGGCAGCAGCGTGACCGTCGCGGCGATCGGCTGCAGCGCACGCACAACGGCTTCCGCCACTTCCTTCAACGACGCAACGGTGCTGTTGCCGCCACCACCACTCTGTGTCCTGTCCTGCTCGCAGACACCGCAAAAGGCCTCCAGGAGGTTTCCCAGTGCGCTGCCGTCGCTGCACGGCACCCGCGCACTCAGTGGCACAACGCCACCGGTCAGCAACAGTGTCTCACGTGTGGGTCGCAGGAGTGGAAGAACAGGAGTCGCAGCAGCAGAAGCAGCAGCAGAGGGCTCTTCCTCCTCCCCTGCAACCGCGCCAGAGAACTGCTGCTCCACCGCAGGCAGAACAGAGCCATTGCTGTGGTCGGCAGCCTCCGCCACGCCGGGGTACGCGAGAACGGCGTTCGCCTCAATATCGCTGTACGGCGCCAAGTCGCGGATAAGCGCCGGCCACGCCGACGCGTGGGGCGGGTGGTGCCCGCAGCGCAGCAGACGAAACACAACAGCCAAGGTCGTGTCCGTCTCCTTCAGCGTGTGGGCGCACTGCGCAGTGGCTAACACGTGCTCCCACAGGCCGGCAGCGCCACCCGCCGCACTACCGTCGCTTGCAGCAGCAGCAGCAGCAGCAGCAGCAGCTGGAGTGCGTTTCGCCGCGATGTACTCCTCCACGCGTTGCGCCAAATTCGTCAGTCGGCTAGTAAGCGTGGTGCCTGACGGGACACACCGCATCACTGCCGAGAGACGCATTGCCGCGCTGCGCTAATGTATATGGGGAAGGCGGCGAATAAACGGCAAACAAACAGTGGCCCAGCCACAGCGCAACGCTTCGTCCCGCCGCAGTCGACTTATTCTCGCACGGCGGCACACTGTGCGCAGCAGCCGTCAGAAACGAGGAGGCGAGAAACAGACACGAAACGAAAAAAAAAAAAAACACAGACANAAAAAAAAAAAAGATATCTTCATTCAGCTAAGATGATGCTCAGCCAATGCCGCACATGAGAACACATCCACCTGCAGGAAGAGAGGCCCAAACAGCACACGGCAAATAAAATTTGTTTCACAAACAACAACAAAAAATATTGTGAACCACGCCCACCGCGGCAACATCACTCTCTCCTAACACACTTTGGACAGAAGCACTCAAAGTGTCGCTGCTGGCAGAGGGCACGCCGGTCCTCGTACGACACACACGTTGTGAGGCTCGCGTTGTAGTTAATGAACAGCTGCTCACCCTCCCGCACATCACGCAGAGTCACCAGGTGACGATTCATCGCGCCGCTGCCGACAAGCGCGCAGTTGGGCTCGCAGCTGTGGTTGAGGAATGAGTACCCGTGGTAGAGCGCCATGCCGTTGGGCAACAGAAACTCGTTCGTCTGCACGAGCGCGAACAGCGAGAGCACCTCCTCCATGTAGAGGTGCCGCTGCCGCAGTGCCGACGCCAGCGTGACGGCCAGCGTACCCACCTCACTGAGCGCCGTTGCGGCGTCGTAGTCGGCGCGGCCCCGCAGCGAGCGCAGCCGCGGTAGTGCG
>NW_008827209.1:0-2713 GCF_000691245.1 Trypanosoma grayi
ATATATATATAAAGGAGAGAAGCCACAACAATGATGAAGGAGCGCGTCCCATTGCTGTTCATCACCGCTCAGAGTCGGCACGTCGCCTGAGTGGCTCCCTGCAGGCCCACCTGTGCGCAACCCAGTCATTCCGCTGGCCGCCCACGTTGCAGTAAAACGCCGTTCTGCAACGCGCATGGTGAAACGGTGGTTCATTCCGCGTGCACAGCTGGCCGTAGTGGCAGATATCCATCAGCACCGCGGCCGAACGGTGCAGGCGCAGAGCCACCTGCAGCTCCTGTTAGCGCCGTGCACACCACCACCGGCACCACCGTGTTAAAGAGCGTCAGGTGGCAAAGCGGCCGTGCTACTGCTGCCGTCCCACAAGTGCAGCACCACAGTTTGCAGCGGCTCTCTGCACCAGCGGCAGACACAGCACCCTCTACGAACGCCTCACTCACCTTCTCGAGCGCCGCATCCCCGGCGCGCATAAAGTCGCCAGGTGTGTTTATCCCCGCGTCGATGGTGAACCCCGCACTCACCCTTCCCCTCCCAGGCGTAGTACGGTAACAACACAGCACCGTTCCTCACCCCAGACGCGGGTAACGAGAGGGAAGGGAAAAGGGAACAGCAAGTGAGTAGCAGCAATAGCAGTAGGCTAGGCGTAGCCACACACACACACACAGAGAGAGACAGACTTGCACATGCCCGTACACCTCTAAATGTGTCACACGCCACTACACTAGAGAAGTCTCCTGGTTGCTGAGCTTGCACGCCAGCAGCTCGCCACGGAGACTTTTGAGAATAGTCATCAGCGTCAGGAGTTCTGCACGGCCCTGTGGCACCTTCTCTGCTGCCGTCTCCCATAACGCAGCCTCACGCTCACAAAGGCGCCGCCCCGCTTCACGAAGTCTTTCCTCACGCACACTCACATCATGTGCAGTAGCAATCGTCTTTGCAGCATTGGCCTTCTGCGCATCCACCAGCCGCTGCTGTTGGCGCAGCGCAGACTCCCAGCTTGCGAGGCACTCGCGCTGCAGCAGCAACTCCGCCTCACGCTGCTTGTTAGCCTCCTCTCGTTGGGCCACAGCGGCTTCCTTTGTCTGTACCGCACGTGCGCCGTTGTGGATGCGCTCCACCTGCACGCGTGTGTCGCTCAGCAGCCGCTCCTGCTCCTCCTCCAACTCCCGCTCGCGTGCATCGAGCTCGGCCGAATGGGCGGCGAGGCGCTCTCGCTCCTGCTTCTGCGCGGCGATGCGGTAGGTCAACTCCTGTTCCCGCGCGTCCAGCTCGCGCTTCACGTCGTGTAGCTGCTGTCGGTACGCGTCGGTGGCCATCTTCGGCCCCAGGCGCTCTTGTGTCAGGCGCAGCTGCTCCTCCTGCTGGGCCAGTTGCCCCTCACGTGCGCGGACCGCCGCCTCGCGGCGCAGGACGGTCTCCTCACGCTGCAGCAGCTCCGCCTGCCGCTTGCGTATCGTAACGGAGGCAAGCTGCAGTACCTTGGAGGATGCTGGGGACAAGGGCGTTTGTGTCATGTACCGCTGCAGTGGAGACGTGCCGGAGTACGTGTCAAAATGTGACACATCTTCCTGCTTGCGCTGCTGCTGTTGCTTCTTGTTTTCACTAGCTGGGCTATCGTGGCTCGGCTCCGTCGTTCGCTCCCGTGCTCGTGCACCTTCCACGGGCGACTCATGTGGGCTGCCACTTCCTATGTTCCTGTTGTTGCTGCTGCTGCTGTGGGCGGCCAGCAGCTCCGCCGCAACTCGCCACGCCGATAACGAAGAGACAGGTGTAGCAGCAGCGACAGCGTCGTCGCCGCCACCGCCGGTTCCCAGACGCGTGGGGGAATGCATAACTCCTTGTGCAACGAGGCAGTAGTGCCGATGACTCCCACCTAAGCTATCTATCGCACTCCACTGCCGCACTCCCTTTTTTTTTTCTGCCTTCTCCTGCTCCTGTGCACAACAATAAGCACCAAGCAAAGGAAAGAAATAGAGCATATGGCAGCTCTTCGAGGATGGCACCAGAAAGCAGGGAGCTCCCTCCACGTGAACACACACAGAGACGCATCCATCGCAACGATACACACGGCCACAAGGGGCTGTATCAAGTGGAGGGCGCCCCGCTCACGCCTCTTCCGCCAACTGCACCACGCTGGCCACAAAACTGGCGTATGGCACCGTCTCGTTTCTCTGCCCCTCATCCTCCAACACGCCGTGCATTACGGCGATGTGACGGCAGAGACGTCGCGTTGCACGCACGCCCCGAACCCCTTCCGACTCTAAGACGCAGTTGACAGCTTCCGCGCATGTGTTGGGTGTCACGCTGGCGTGGCCACCGCTCTCCTGTGTGAGCAGCAGCAGCAGCCGTCGCGCGAAGGGGCGTACCACGCGACAAAGCTCTACTGCTAGCGGTAGAAGCGTTTGTTGTGCTGACGCACTCGCTGCAGCGCCCGATTCGTGTGATTCGTGTTGCTGCGCTGACGCCAGCACCACACCTCCTGCTGTTGTTACTGCTGCTGCTGGCAATAGAGGATGCAGCACTCTCTCCGGCACACTGCTACAAGCAGCAGAAGCAGCAAGTGTGTCTAGCAGACTGCGCAGGGTCACATCTCGCTGCACTGCCCGCACGTCGGCACCGTCCTCAAGCAAGCTGTCGCCGACCGACGCGACGGAAGGCGGCCACGACGCGCTGGACGCCACGCTGTCGCAGCTTCGTGAGAGCGGCGGCTGCG
>NW_008827210.1:0-2713 GCF_000691245.1 Trypanosoma grayi
CCCATCCACACACACACGTTATGTGCATCACTGCATATTGTGTTGCGTTGGTGCATCTGTTTTCTGTAAATGCATATAGGGAAGGGTCTTTCATTTTTTGTGTGTTGTGTCCAATCCATTCGTTTGGTGATATTCTATCTCACATCTCGGTGTTGTACGACGAATGGTGGTGTTCCTAGGTGCGTGCGCCCTCCTCGTGTTTACGGCGGTGTTGGGAACGGCGGTGTGGGTCACGCAACGCGTGCCAACGTTCCACATCGCTGGTTGCTGCGCGCTGGTGACCGGCGGTAGCGCAGGCATCGGCTTCGAGATCGCACGGCAGTTGGTCCTCCGCCAGGCAAAAGTCGTCGTTATCGCTGCGCGCCGCGCGGACGCGCTGCAGGCAGCAGCGGCAACGCTCCGCAACGAGGCGGGGCCGCACGGCACACGGGTGCACGGTATTGTGATGGACGTCAGCGACGAGGCGTCGGTGTCGCGCGCCATGGTGGAAATCGACGCCTTGACGGCCGCTTCGGGGCTTAACCTCGTTGTGTGCAACGCTGGCTTCGCGGTGCCCGCCCGCTTCGTCGACACGACGTCTGCCGACTGTCGCCGCATGATGGACGTCAACTTCTTCGGCTGCGTGAATGTTGTGCGGGAGGTGCTGCCGGGCATGCTGCAGCGCCGCTCTGGCCGCATCGTGCTGTTGAGCAGCATGGCTGCGCGCTGCCCGATCGCAGGCTACTCCATCTACGCGGCCAGCAAGGCAGCCATACGCGCCTTCGCCCACAGCCTCGACATGGAGAACAGCTGCCTCGGCGTGCGCTGCCAGGTCGTGAGCCCGCCCGACGTGGAGACGCCAGGTCTGCGGGAGGAGAATCTGCACAAGAGCCCTGAGTGCCGTGAAATATCGTCCTNTCGTGAGCCCGCCCGACGTGGAGACGCCAGGTCTGCGGGAGGAGAATCTGCACAAGAGCCCTGAGTGCCGTGAAATATCGTCCTTTGGTGGCAATGTGCCGTGCGGGGCGGATGAGATGGGGAAGTGTATTGCGGATGGCATCGCACAATACCGCTTTGATGTGTCTCTGGGCATTGACGCGTTACTGATGAGTTGGGGGTGCTCCGGCATGGAGCCAGCTACGGGCGTGGTGCAGTTGCTGATGCAGTTGCTTCTGGGCGGCTGGTTGCGCTTTTTCATGGCGGTGTATTCAAAGCTGCACTACGACATTGTGTGGCGGGTCCGCAGCGGTGAAGAAAAGACACCTGATAAAAAAGGTGCGTGATGACGCATCTGCTGGCGGGAATTAGAATAGTAAAATGCGTGTGTCTTTAAAGGCTTGACGTGTATCCCCGCAGGCTTTCCGTGGCACACTGGTGTATTGATTCGCTTTGCGTTATTGTGGTTCGTAAATTTCTTTTCTACGTTGCCCGAAATTCCTTTCCTACTCCCAGCCGGTGGATTGGTGGGGGTGCAGTGAATCCACTGTGGCTGTCAGGCTTAAAAATTCTTCCGAGTCATGGTAACTTGCATTTGTGTTTTTCTTCCTTTCTTGTGTTATTTGTTTATTGTTATTGTTGTGTGTGGTGGATACACACACACACACACACACACACACACACACACACATCAACACATGTGTGCATGTATATATGCCTGAAAGCATTGCGGGGAATGTCGTACTTCTTTGGTTCGCTGAACCGCCGCGCGTGGGGCGTCGCCGCTGCGGCAGCAGCAGGAGGCGCTGCTGTGGTTTTCTGTCCCGTTGATGCGTGGGGGTTGCTCCGTCGGGGGCGGCGTACAGTCCCTTTGTTTGACACACAGTCAGTTGTTCGTGCCGAGGAGCACGTGCGATACCCCTGCCAGGCGTTTGACGGCTATTCCGTCGTGGTGTGGAACTACTACGTCCGCGCATCGGCAAATGATGCGTCCGGCGATCTCCGTGACGACGGCAACACGAGCAGCAGCGGCAGTGATGACAGCAGCACCTTGAGCGGTATGTTTTCCCGACTCTGCGCACTCTTCTCTAACGAAACGCACACTGTCGTGGGTCGCATCAATCCTTCGGCGGAGGAAAATCAGCTCCACCTTGTGCGAGAGGTGGTAGGCGACGCGCGGGCCCCGCCACTGGCTGACGCTTCGACTGGCGCTGGTTCCACCACTGCTGCAGCTGCTACGGATAGTGTGCCGTTCGTCGCCTGTTCAACGTGGCCGGCCGGGACGGCGAAGTACTCGGCCATGACAATTGAGCCGTCCTCATCGTCCCCGTCCTCGTCTGCACTGGACGAGCTGCGACGACTGGCGGACGGCGCGACCCACCAGTCGCTCATCCGCTGCGACCCCTTCGCCCCGTCGTCGCTGAACTGCGCCGGCGACTCAACCTACTTGGGGGCACCGTACCTCCGCGNGACCCCTTCGCCCCGTCGTCGCTGAACTGCGCCGGCGACTCAACCTACTTGGGGGCACCGTACCTCCGCGTGATGCTGAGCGCCTTTCTCCTACTGCCGTCGCCTCTTCCGCGGCTGCGCGTGGCGGTGCTTGGCGTTGGCGGCGGCTCTCTGCCTGCATTCCTGCAGCAGTACTTTTCGCGGGACATGGTGCGGCTCGACCTCGTCGACGCGGAGCCGCAGTGCTTTCGCGCGGCGGTGCGGGATCTCGGCATGCGCGAGACGATGCGCGGCGCTGCAGTGGTGTGTCACGCGCGCGATGCGGCTGCGTTCCTTCGCGACGTCGCCG
>NW_008827211.1:0-2709 GCF_000691245.1 Trypanosoma grayi
ACTTTGGGGTGGATGGGGGCGACATGGAGAAGTTGTGCTTTATGCAGAAGTTGGCCGAATACCTGCTTGCAGTGGAAAGGTTTTGTCCTCAACGGCCTTCCCCGCCCGAACCGACGCCAACCATACAGGTCCAGAAATAGTCCTCTCTTCCCCCTCTCAGCTTCGCCTCCTCTCTATGTTTTTGCCGAGCTTGCTGCCGAAACGTGCTTTCCCTCTCTGCTATTCAGCCCCAAAAGGCAAGTGGGTCTACGGGGTCCCGGGTGAGTAGAATTGGCTGTCCGATTCCATTGGCGCCCGTTGCCCCACTCAACCGGCCAAACGAAACGAAGGGCAAAATACCAAAAATAAACCAAACACAAAACAATAACACCAAAAGTAACAAAGCACATAACAAAACAAAGGGGTGTTCTTCTACATAGAAATTAAGCAAGAATGGGCGTGCTCTGCGATGGTGGCTGATGGGGTGAGGCCTTCGACGAAAGTCGAAAAGAGACGAGGAAGAAAAAAACAAAAAAAAAAAATGGATGTGGGACAAGTAGGGAGCCAACAGCATGGTCTAACAAAGTACAACGGCGGCGAAATAGCATATGTAGAGATGCGGGAAAAATTTTTCTGTTGTTTTTGTTTTCTTCAGGAAATAGCCCCCTTCAAACAAGAAAAGAAAACGCCACAATGCTTTCTACAGGCGCCGCTATTTTGTGCGCGGCGGCGGTGGAAAGCGTAGAGGCAGGGTTTCTAGAATGATGGGCGCGGTCGCCGCGGGAAGGAAATCATTGTATTCTTTTTTTTACGTTTTGAATAATAAGATGTTCAAATGGCCTTGGTGGCGGCCCCAAACGCTATTGGAAAATCGTCCGAGCGCGCCCCAACTCATTGTTCAACTTTTCTGCATCAGAAGCAAGCGCTTTCCATATGCGAATAGGGCGGCTTATTGTTCAACTGCATGGGGAAAGCGGTGGTCATATGAGCCGCGTGGGAAAAGATGTGTTTATAATTTCCCAGGGGAAAGTGCGATGGTATGTTTGGTTCTGCGTGCCTTTGTCTCCAATTATGAAGTTTATTATTATAACTTGCGACGGCAGCGCTGGAGTCACCCATATTATTCGACCGAGGAATCTGTACACCTTTTTTTTTGCCAAAAAAAATACGCCCGTAGTTGACAAGCTTTTGAAGAATGTTCATATTCAGGCTGCGTGTGAATACGCAGCTTCCGAAGCAGATCCTGCAAATGCCAATTCGAGACGCCAAGCCATCAAGCATATATGTATTGCGAAGTGGAGTGCATTGGGCAGGTTAAAAGAAGTTTTCTTAGAATTTCTGTCTTGTTAGCGTCTATTTCGTTTATTGGAAATGGAGCACATTGTAAAACTATTTCTATTGGTATTGTTCAAAACATAGAAGTCATGCGATTGGATAGATAACCTTTGTTCACACTAGAGTATATCTTTACGACATTTCCTTCTTTTATTCTGGATTCAAAGAGAAGGTAAGGTGAAGAGTACTTTATAAGGGTTTCCCAGGTTAATCTTCAGCTGCGTCCCGTCCGCTGCCCCTAAAAGAGCAGGGCCGCCGCCCACCATCATCGACATGCAAAAGGGCCTCTTTGTTTTACTGCATGCTTCCTTGTTTTTGACTGTTGTTTTCGTTGTGTCTGTCTTTCTCCCCCGTTTTGTTGCAGCCCCGCCGGTGGGGAAACTCGCGCTGGGGGCTGCGGGCGGCGGCTTCAACACCTGGAGAACCACAGACTGACCGGCCCGGCCCCGAGAAATCCTTCCAGAGGGTTGGGTGTTGTGCTGTTTGGTGGGGCATGGGCCAATAAAATACTGAAAGAATGAACGGGAATGGAATTAACCCACGGTTTGCCACGACAGGCGCCTTGTCCGCCGGAGGGGGTCGTGAAGGAAAAGGCCTCTTCACTGCAATAAGGTGTTGGGGTAGCTTTGTCGTGAAGCATGGCTTCTCCACAATGCCCCCGTCCGCCGCAAAGTGACAGCGTACGCTCTTGAAGATGGGGTATCGCAATTGGTGCGGGTTCGTCTCTTTGCACTGTCTGCATTGGCTTGATATCACGGTATTCGGCCGGAACCCATGGCTAACTAAGCTGTGCCTTGTGAGTCCGCGCCCGCTTGTGGTGCAGGAATCGGCACGTTGGGCATAAAAAGGCAGTGTGGGGCAGTCCCTCGGGAGCATCCTCCCGAAGCCGCCGGCGTTTCCCCGTTATTGAAACCCCTTGGCCCTCATGAAATCGTCGGCGGTGTGGCTTGGCCGGCTCAATGCGGGCAAATCATTTCAAGCACACCATGCTTTGCTTCTCCTTCCACTGCTTTGGCGGTGGTGGGTCTTTTTCCCTTGTGCTTTTTCGGTGTTGCTATTCGGGGGGAATTCTTTTTTTGTGTCTTCAAAGATGCGGCAATGCTTCAGCACGTTGTTCCTTCTCTGTGGCGGGGGCGTGCTAAAACAGGGTCTTCCTCCCTTTCTCAAATGGTGGCTCTTGGTTTGGCCTGGTTCGGTTCTCGCGCCACTTTGGCCGGCCTTTCAGGGTGCATGTGGTTCTTCTGGCTTTCCATTCCCCCAAGGTTGTTAATGACCTTTTGGCTTTTCAGGCAGCGCGGCCCGGGTCGCGGGGCCGTTGCGCGCGGCGTTGCTTCTGGGGGGCCCTTCCTTGTCACGGGTGCGGTTTGGGGGGGGGGGGGGGGCCCCCCCCGGGCA
>NW_008827212.1:0-2706 GCF_000691245.1 Trypanosoma grayi
TGGGTATCCCTAACGTTCTGTACCACGGCGTTGAGGGTGATTTCAATGTGATGGTGATTGACCTTCTGGGGCCCTCATTGGAGGACCTTTTTGTCTTCTGTGATCGGAGGTTTACGCTCAAGACAACACTGATGCTGGCGGAGCAGATGATTTCGCGCATTGAGTTTGTCCACAGTAAGAGTGTCATCCATCGCGATATCAAGCCTGACAACTTTCTCGTTGGTGCTGGTAAGAGGGCGCACCATGTCTATATCATTGACTTCGGCCTCGCCAAGAAGTACCGTGATGCCCGCACACATCAACACATCCCATACAAGGAGGGCAAGAGCCTGACGGGGACGGCACGTTACTGTTCCATCAATACGCACATCGGCATCGAGCAGAGCCGCCGCGACGACCTCGAGGGGATCGGGTACATCTTATTGTACTTCCTGCGCGGCTCACTGCCGTGGCAGGGCCTCAAGGCGCACACGAAGCAAGAAAAATACGCACGCATCTCTGAGAGGAAGCAGACAACATCCGTAGAGACACTCTGTAAGGGCCTCCCAATGGAGTTCGCCGCGTACCTCAACTACACCCGTGGTCTGGGTTTTGAAGAGAAGCCAGATTATACCTTTGTTAAGCGGATTTTCCGCGAGTTGTTTGTTCGTGAGGGGTGCCATGTGGACTATGTCTTTGACTGGACTCTGAAGCGCATCCACGACAGCCTACAGGAGGGTAAGTCTGAGCAGCAAAAACAACAACAACAGCAGCAGCAGCAGCAGCAAGAACAACGGATCTCCGATCAGGCGTAGATTGTAGATTGAGGTATTTGTCGTACTTAAACGCTTGTGTCAGTTCCTTTGCACTTACGGACGGATTCTTACTGGTGCCTTTCTAAATCAACCGCGCCCGGTGTGCTGTGTCTGGGTGTGGGGGAGAAACCCAAGCACAGGACGCTGGGGTAGCAAGGAATTTTATATGGATTGTGTTATCATTGTTTTTGTTTTCTTTTCTTTACGATCTTTGACGTAGTGTGACGCCGTCATTGACCCCCGCTTCATAGGTACAGCGTGGGGTCCTCCCTTTGTTGCAGCGGTAACCACACGCGGTCACCCCCAACAGCAAGAAGCTTGGCTGCTGGTGAGCTTTGGGGGTGGAGGGTAACTGCTGCCTGGGTCGAACACTGTGCTGGCAAAGAACCGTTCGGATCTCTCTCTCCCCCTCACCTCTCTCTATCCTGTGCGGGGGACAGCTGTGGTTCGTTCTGTTTGGGTGTCTTTCTCTCACACACTGCTTCTGGTTATTCCCTTTCGTTTGTGATTGGTGGGCAGTCACAAGCCTAAAGCTTGAGAGAACACGCCGCGTGTGCAGCACAACAGGAAAGGGGCGAAAAGCACAACCCGCACAAACACAACACACAGCTCGCAATGAGTGCAGATCTTCGTGTAGGCAACCGGTTCCGTATCGATAAGAGACTTGACTCCGGTGAGTTCAGTGAGATCTTCCGTGGCACGAACATACGGACAGGTGATCCGGTGGTTATTAAATTAGAGTCTCTGAAGACGCGTCACCCGCAGCTGGCTTTCGAAGCCGCCTTTTACCGCATCCTCAATGCCAGTACCAACGTTGTGGGTGTTTCCAACATAATGTACTACAGCGTTGAGGGTGATTTCAGTGTGATGGTGATTGACCTTCTGGGGCCCTCACTGGAGGACCTCTTCTGTTACTGTGGCCAGCAATTTTCGCTCAAGACAACACTGATGCTGGCAGGGCAGATGATTGCGCGCATTGAGTTTATCCACAACCAGAGCGTCATCCATCGCAATATCAGACCTGAGCATTTTCTGATGGGTACTGGCAAGAAGGGGCATCACGTCTATATCATTGACTTCGGTGTCGCCAAGAAGTACCGTGATACCCGCACACACCAACACATCCCATACAAGGAGGGCAAGAGCCTGACGGGGACGGAGGACTTCTGCTCCATCAATACGCACATGGGTATCGAGCAGAGCCGCCGTGACGACCTCGAGGGGATCGGGTACATCTTGTTGTACTTCCTGCGGGGCTCACTGCCGTGGCAGGACCTCAAGGCGCACACGAAGCAAGAAAAGTACGCACGCATCTCTGAGAGGAAGCAGTCCACATCCGTAATGGCACTCTGTAAGGGATTCCCAATGGAGTTTGCCACGTACCTCAACTACACCCGTGCTCTCCAGTTTGAGGACACCCCAGACTACGGCTATTTGAGAGGGGTTTTGGGTACTCTGTTTAGCCATTACGAGTTTGAGATGGATTATGTGTTTGATTGGACGTTGCGTCGAAGTAAATCGTTAACTGCAGCACCGCCCAAGAATAAGAAAGATGACGGCTCTAATAAAACGTAGAAACCGAGTCGCGCTCTCCTCACTTTTTTTTTCGAGTGTCCGCATTAAATTATTTGCTTCTCGTGCCCTTCTCCGTAAAGCGTCCACGGTTTGCTGTGTCTGGGTGTGGGGGAGAAGCCCAAGCACAGGACGCTGGGGTCGCACGCAGTCATATATTGTGTTATCATCAAATCTTTTCTCTTAGCTTACTCACTGTGACTCTCTGTGACGCCGTCATTGGCCTCCACTTCATAGGTACAGCGTGGGGTCCTCCCTTTGTTGCAGCGGTAACCACACGCGGTCACCCCCAACAGCAAGAAGCTTGGCTGCTGGTGAGCTTTGGGGGTGGAGGGTAACT
>NW_008827213.1:0-2704 GCF_000691245.1 Trypanosoma grayi
GTTACAAACAATACGAGAGTGCAGATATAAGTCAACGGATGTGATGGCATGCCATTCCGTGCCATGACCGCTATGTCCTTGTAGGTTTAAGACATGAAAAAGTGCGAACATACCGTTATGACAAGTATAGAGTCCGGGCGAGTGTTAGCGCCCGCAGCAGCACACACTTTCACCACTCAGCTATAAGTACACAATGACGAACAGCCCTAAGTTTTAAGAAGGGTTCGCCCACCAAGACTGCAGGGCGTTACTCACTTGCTGCTCCACAAAGGAAAAACGAAAAAAACGCTTACACTGGATCGGGGCAGGGAGGGGCGCAGAGAAACTCCCACACGCGTTATAACAACTTGTTTCCTTCGTTCAGCCCATCAGAGAAATACGAAGCAGGCGGAATAACAAACCCTAGAAGCAGGTAAAAAAAGAGGAGGTGTGTGTGCGTGGGGGAGTTGGGTATACACCACATTCAGGGTAAAGCAGAGCAATGCAGAGGGGGGTGGGCAGCGCACACCAATGTAGGGTATATCTCATAGAAATGAAACAAGGATAAGAAGCAGCTCTCCTCGAGAGCGGAGCCCAAGCTTTACTTCAGCACGAAATACAGCGCAACCAAGTAGCAAAGAGGGTCGGTAAGTCAATATCACCACAACCTAGGAGTCATACTGGTACACAAACAACAAATGAATATTCAAGCACATCACAAAAAAAAAAACTTGGACACGCCTTGCACCTCAATGCTTAGTCAATACCGTCAACAATCAAACATGAGAAAACCTCGCTTGCGTCGATAACGCTTTGCGACAGCTGCTGTATCGTTACCAAAGACATACATCAGACTAAGAAACTCAGCATCTGTGCCACCATGAATAACAAGAGAACTGTTCCGCGGCACACCATTAGGATCCTTTAGGTCAAGCATATGGAAACGGCACCTTTGCTCTTTGACAAGAACCAGATGCGCATACTGCTGCTCGTGGATCACACGCCCAATCATTACATCCTCATGTTGCATGTTGTAAAGGCGATAATCCTTCTCTCTCTCTTTGCTGTACGGCAAGCGCACCAGCCGTCGCACAGGCTCAAACAACACAAGCTGCTGCACCACATCCCTCGAAAGAGTGTAGAACATTCCAGCAAAGTATTGAAATCTGTGAGTAACTTTCCCTTTGTGTAAAACTTCGGCAAAAGGAACTCCCCAATACACACCGCGGCGAGGCAGTGAGCGCAGGTCGGCGAGGTACTGCGGCACGCGCAGGAACGTGTCGTCGTCTCCCTTCGCGAAGTATGTCGCAGTAGGGAACAGCCGCAGCGCCATGTCGAACCACAGGAACACCTTGCGGCTCAGCCCGATCTCAGCCTCATTGCCCCAGCTGAGGCCACCACCAATCGTCTTGTTGGTCGATGGGCGCCCCTCATTTACCGGCAGCGCAATCACATCGTGCCAATCCGCCGCCTCACGCTGCAGCGCCAAAGAGTACGTGAAGTTATGCGACGGGTGCCGCCCAAACACGTACAGCACCAGCATCGCACCGGTGAAGTTGTTTGCTCTCGTCGCCACACCAGGAAACCGCCAGCACGACTTACGCTGCAGGATGCGAAGCCTCCGCCTCACATCCATCTCGATGGACGGGATGGCAAGCACAATGAGGAAGTCACGCTTCTTCCAAGTGCGCACAACACTGCGTGGGACGTACTGCAGGGACTCACTGTCAAACAGGGCGTGTGCGCTGCGATGAGTCGTCACAGTGCCTGTGGTATGTGCGCCGTGAGGAAGTTCATCAGGCTGAAGCAAACTAATGACATCCAAACATTGGAATCCCGTGATGACCATGAGAAGGATGACACAACAAACACAAATACAAATCGTATTCTGTAGGCAACGGTGTGCCATGACCGATGGGAGCTACTATAAAGAGAGGATTTGCGGGGAAAAAGAAGAGACACCAGTACAAAGCACAAAGAGCAGTGAGAGAGGCAGGTGAATGCCGCGAGGAGGACAAGAAGCAGCAGAAAGTCACGTAGAGAACACATCAGTCACAGCATCAAGCTGAAGTGAAACACAGCGCCGTCAAGGGAGAAAAGAGGCGGATGAGGACAAACAACATAGTAAAGCAATCATGTATGTTAATATAAAAGCAAAGCACAGTATAGAAGCAAAAGGGACATTTAAGAATAAACGAGAACAAACCGCCGGTTAGAAAAGCATAAATTAAAAGAATGCTCCGATGGTGTCGCTTATTATCTTTTAGCGATGCAATCTGATTACTCCCTGCCTTCGTCGCTTCCACACACTCTTTCTGTAAGATGTGTCGTTACAAAACATGTGCATCAGAGTCAGGTAGTCAGCTTCTCGCGAGAGATGAAGAACCAGCGATATAGGCCTTACAACAAAGCGGCCACTACTACTACGAGCAAAATGGAAACGGCGCCAACTATCTTCCACAACCACCAGTGCTGGGTATTGCACCTCCAGCCGTAGTATCTGCCCCACCATCACATCCTCAGCAGTCATGCTGTACTGGAAAAACTGCTCCTCTCTCTCTTTGCTGTACGACAAATGCGCCAGCCGTCGCACAGGCTCAAACGACACAAACTGCGGCACCACATCCATTGCAAGAGTGTACATTATTTCATTAAAGAAATCACATTTGTGCGTAACGTTCCCTTTTAAAATAATACCATCACAAGGAACTCCCCAATACACCCC
>NW_008827214.1:0-233 GCF_000691245.1 Trypanosoma grayi
GGAAGGAGAACACGAGCAAGTGTCACCACTTTCACTCTCGTAAGTACGTCTTCCTCTTCGCACCGCAGCATCTTCCCAGTGAAGTCCGGGCGTATATCTCCTGCCCTTCTGCAGTGCTTATGGACAAATTTAAGGTCCTCCGTAAAAGTTTTAAACCGGATCGGTTCCCACTCGGGCGAGGCTGCGGTGTAAGTCTGCCACGCGCCCTGTCCGCCCTTGGGCAACTCCTGCAC
>NW_008827214.1:466-2564 GCF_000691245.1 Trypanosoma grayi
CGCATTCAACACTCAAGAAAGCAACGATGCCGACCACCTGCGCACTCACACCACCATTGGGCAAGAAGCCGCAGGGGATCAAGAGCACAAACACAAAAAAAAAGGGGTACTAAATGATTTACCACTGGCGCTGCCTGTTTCGCAAAAAACTCGGCGCGGAGGGGCGTCATTATTGGCCCCCGCCACCCTAGCACTCTTTCGCCGCTGCCAGCCATACAACGCGCCGAGCCGCACGTCATTCTACCTACTGGCAAACGGGCACCATGCAGCGCTGCGCTGCCTTGCTTTACACGCATGGCTCATCTCAATAGGACACCTGAGACACCCTTATGGCGTGCGCGAGCTGCTCCTCCTCCGTCATCTCCTGGATCGGCTTTGGTAGGGGCACCTGGTCCTCCTGCAGCTGGGCGCGGAGGCACACGTAGAGGTTCTTGCGGAGGGACTCGTGGTCAAGCTGAGGCCGGACGCCAAACAGCGGCTTCATCCCGAGTGCATGACATATCTCATTGCACTCGTGTCGCTGCACAAACTTCTCGATGCCCTCGTGGCCCATGTTGCCCAGCCCCATGCCCTTGCCGTCCTCTGTGTGGATCTGCGGGTCCGTCAAGAGGTCGTTGACGCCTTGAAGGTCGCACAGCAGCATCGAGCCGCCGCTCTCGACGAGCGTGAAGTGCGAAAAAGCCTCAGCAATGTGAAACATGTGTGCCCGCTTCTGGATCTGCGATGACGTCCGGCAGGCCGGGTCGTCTTTGTATGTGTCGCCAAAGTTGCTATTATACTTCGTGAAGTGGCCGCGGAGCTTTGGCTCCATCACAAACAAGACCTCCCTCGTGTCGGTTGTTTTGTACGAGAAGAAGCCGTGCCTGCTGTTCTGGTACTCAGGCGGGATGTTCCGCTTGCTGATGCGCACCACATGGCACTGCAAGAAGGAGACGCATGTCCTTTCCATGCCGCTGAAGGGGGCCTTGTTGAAGTTGTTGGCGAACTCCTCGCACATGCACTGCGCCTCGCCCTCGCTGAAGTAGTCCTTCTCCACTACATCCGTGATATTCCGCTTGAAGAGCTTCGCGAGGCACGCGGTGCTGCTGCCATCCTCCTCCACCTCCTCCACCTCGTACACGACACGCATGCCGCCATTCCCAAACCACTTTAAGGGGGACGGAACCCTTACGTTGGTGCTCGTCGCGACCCACTCTTTCCGCCGCAAGTTGTAAATGTACTTCGTCGCGCCGCAGATGCACGGGTGACTCTCTGGTGCCGGCATCTTCTCTTCTTAGCCTTGCGCAGCCTCGCACCTCTGCGGCCCGATGCTCCGCCAAGCGTCCGTAGTGGGAGGGTAGGCAACAATAAACAGTCAAGGGGGAAAGCACAATGGGACCAACCACAGAGACCAGCATAGTGATACCTCATGGCTGAGCGTAAACAAGAGAAAAAGCGACTGCTCAAACATATGTACGTCAAGGCACTCGCGGACACTGTGGGATTTTTTTAAAACTAGAGAATACCACTGTTCTCACAGGAGAGTCGCTCATCAGGCAACCACCAGCACTACCAACGTCCACTACACATACTCATCACTCGGCGAAAAAAAGGAAGCATATTATAAAACAGGAAAGGGACCTTCACTAACAAGAAAAACTACAAGACAAACATTCTATTTCCCCTTATACGCAGCAATTCTGCGAAGCAATCCATGCACTAGGCTAACTGTTACCCGTAGGTGGTTTGGACGCCGCTCCTGTTGATAGACGTAATCAAACGCCAGGATTAACTCAAGCCGCAATTCAATACGAAGGGATCGTATTTCTGCCATCACTTCAGCGCTACATGAGCAAGAAGTGCATATACCCAGATAGAAGAGGTGATCCGATATCGATATGGGATAGATGCTGTTACTACACTCAAGGTCCTCGCTGACGTTTATAGATGAGCAGTTTTCTCCACTCTTATCCTTGCAGCTTCGGTAGCTCGTATTACCATCGTTGTTGTACCACACTTCATGAGGTATGTGAACAAAACCAAATGATGAAGGTGGAACATGAGGAACGACATCACGGTTGTGTGTGACGCGGTACGACTCGTGACCGCCGTTGCAGAA
>NW_008827214.1:2588-2703 GCF_000691245.1 Trypanosoma grayi
CGCCGACCGAGGACGACTGCGACGCAAGATCCGCGGCGGCAAGGAGCGCCATGGCGCCGCCGAGGCTGTGCCCAGTCACGAGGAGAGGCAGCTGCGGGTTCGCGGTGAGGAGCCC
>NW_008827215.1:0-2701 GCF_000691245.1 Trypanosoma grayi
CCAAGCACATCCTTTGTGCACTCCAAAGTATAGGTCGGCATTGGATGGTGTGATACAGCTCAACGCCTCGTCGACCGCATCAATACGACCTCTGTACTCAATTTCACTACAAAAAACACAGCGGGGAATCGGTCCCACTTTGCTTATGCGCTCTTCCACAACCTTCCATTCTTTCTGTTGTTCCTTCTCTGCTTTATCGTGGTGTATCCACATACACCTCGCTTTCAGTTCACTCTTCTTAGGGCAATCTATTATGATACACAGTGCTTCCGACTGCTTATACCATCCTTTGAAGTTTTCCTCGTTTGGAGAGCTCACAACAATCATGCCCCAAGCAGTGGGAGGCAAAGCGTGGTGAGGTTCACTTCCTTGTTTTGCCACATTGTAAATAATGTATCCCCTCACAGTAAGAGAGAGACGTACCACAGCACGCCTTCCCTCTTCGAGGTTATCGTAGTACTCCACGCGTCCTTGTTCTTCACCTCTGGCGTTGTGAAAGATAAACACGTAATCTTTAATGAAGTATGCAACAACTGGAAGTCGTTCCTTGTCATAGTGCAACAGTTGATACAGGAGATACGAGCCAGTCCCCATTGATTTCCCTATACCTGGTGTCCCAATCAAAAGACGCTTTTCCGGCCCCTCATCATCCCCACCACGACACGCAAACCATTCGTCTACATCACGCTTAATGATGCGCCAAACACGTTCCGTCTCGCGGCCGATGTGGCAGTCGCAACTGGCTTCTGCCATTAACCACGTGTACGGCCAGCCTTTTTCAGAATGGAGTACAATTAGCTCAGCAAGTGGTTCCTTCGTTTTCGCCATCCCCTCTGCACTGGTGCTCTTTTTGCTCTTCCCCTTTATTGCACCACCAAGAGAAACATAGCCCACCTCTTCGTCTGTCCATTCCCTCGACGGCCTGCCTTCCCTCACCTCCATTCCGACTCCTTCACTGTCACCAGGGACCTCCACCACATGATTCCATGTAGCGTTAAATATAGACTCGTAGACGCCTGGCAGAGGTTCCCTTACTTGTCGGCGTTTATCTTCATCCCTCAGTTGTCGTCGGCGTTCCTCCCCCTCCTCCTCGTATCTCCGTATTGCGTCAAGAGCTGCATTTAGCACTCCCCTCACCAAAGGGTTAACTTGCTCTTTTTTATCATACACGTCCCACTGTCGGAGAGAATACACACCAGTCTCTTTGAGTTTGGGTTCAGCTTCACTCTGTGCTTCCCCGTATCTCATTTCCTCTACTATTGCCTTGAATGACGGCATCGCGAGTATGACGTTCAACAGCCTCTCGTCTTTTATATATCTTTTTGGTCTGATGGCAAACGCTTCCATACTGACATTCTTATTCACTTCCTCTACACCTCTACCACCAAGACGCCCACGAAGAAAGTCATTCAGTTTCATGTTCACTGGAGGAAGATTTCCTTGTAGCTGAACTTCCTCCACTGTACTATCGAGAGTCCACCTGGGTTTATTAGCAGTCTCCGTTTTTGCACGTGACGCTGGGGGCTGAGCATCGCTCTTGTCTGAACCTGTTCTTGTTCCCACTCCCCTACGCGGCCGCTGAGGCTGCTCTCGCTCTGTGGCCACGGTGTCGCCCTCAGGAGTCTTTCGCCGATCATTCCCTCTTGTTGGAAGCATGATTCTCTGTGGTGTACTTTTCCTTAACGAAACGAAGCAGAAACCGAGCAAAGTTAAGGTGAGTGAATGAAAGCAGAGAGAGAGGATCAAATGTTGAGGAGACACAGCGAGGTGCTTAAACACTGTTATTTGGGGACACTCACACAAAGACACATATATATACCACACCACAGAGAAAAACAACCATCCTGAATAAGTCAGAGTCACCAGACGCAAGGAACACAGGGAATCCACACAGCACTGCAGGAATGAGCGTTGGTGCCGCACTTTGTATTTTTCAACCCACATTCCCCCCTCGTCCGCACATCCCGCTGCTCTCTTCATAAACATACACATGCTGCGTCACCCTCCTCTGTGTGCTCTCTCTCTGTTTCTATCGTCAACACTCACAAATGCAGGGGCGTGCCGAACATCTTCTAGTGAGATGCAGTGAGGATTCTCCCAGCAACTCACTCTTTTTAGGCACTCATAGGGATAATACATTTACCAAGTTTAGTTGGCATCTTCTATCAAAAGCTGCTGTGCAGAATGAAACACGGCACCAGAAATGGAAGTCGTGCCTCGTCCCTTCATTATACGTCTGCCACCACATCACTGAGAAAGAAAACACCCAACAAGACAACATTATCGCCAACCAAGAAAGCATATCCCTAACCCGTTTAGGCACTCTACGTTCCTCTTTCATCCATGTCTTTTTTGTCCTCCCAGCAAATGCAAGGGACGATCCTCCCACCAGTAAAGATGAGGAAATGTGGGGGAAACAAGAGTATTTTGGTTGAAAACAGAGGGGAAAAACGACATGCAGCGCACTCCCCCTATCTCTCCTTCTGAAATCAGACAGCAAGTTGATGCACATAGACACATCATGTCTCCGTATATACTGCACCTAGAATGGGTGGTCGTTCCCGATCGCTGGCACTGGGCAGCGCAGCCTGCAGCGTCTGAAGCAGAATTTACACGCCAAGCAACCAAAAGAGGCACTGAAAACATCCGCAGCACTCCTACGTCCACAAACGCTCCAAATGAGGTCACCATACATCCATCC
>NW_008827216.1:0-2694 GCF_000691245.1 Trypanosoma grayi
CGCCAAGGCTCTGGCGAAGACGGAGGAGACACTGGGGCACATCACGTCTGCAGCATCGCAGGCCAAGCAGGCGGTGGGGGACGCTGAGAACGCACTGGGCCTCATGACCGCTGGGGTGGGTTCGGGCAACGATGCACGAAGCCACGCGAAGGTGGCGACTCAGGCCGCCGCCGCCGCGCAGAAGGATGCCGAGAAGGAGTGGCGGCGCCTTCTCGCCGAGGAGGGGAAGCAGCCGCCGCAGCCCGAGGGTACAACTGACATGGAGGACTCGTCCTCTTCAGTGGAATCTCCAGAGATGGAGGAACCCAAGGACCCCTCAACCGCGACAGGTCCCTCCGATACAGACGACAAGGAGGGCTGGCCATCGCCTGTGAAGCCTGCGGGCGCAAACAACACGCCGAACGCATTGCCCACGACGGAGAACGGCAACGACGACACCACTGCCGACGCTCCTCCCAGCGGTACCGCCGGCTCCTCCCCAGTGGAGGGCGCAGTCAATGAATCAGGNCTGAGAACGCACTGGGCCTCATGTCCGCTGGGGTGGGTTCGGGCAACGATGCACGAAGCCACGCGAAGGTGGCGACTCAGGCCGCCGCCGCCGCGCAGAAGGATGCCGAGAAGGAGTGGCGGCGCCTTCTCGCCGAGGAGGGGAAGCAGCCGCCGCAGCCCGAGGGTACTAATAACACGCCGGACGCGTTGCCCCCGCCAGAGAACGGCAACGACGACACCACTGCCGACGCTCCTCCCAGCGGTACCGCCGGCTCCTCCCCAGTGGAGGGCGCAGTCAATGAATCAGGGACTCCGTCAGGCACCACGGGGGACGGCTCCAGCAGCCCTGCGTGGATGGGGGCGGAGCTGCTTCTGCTTCTCCTGGTGGCAGCAGCCTACGTGACTGTGTGAGGTCGGAGCGGCAGTGTGCCGGTGTTTAGCAATGAGCAGCTGCTGATATTAAGGAAGTATTTTGGAATAATTTCTTTTTAAACCCATCGGCGCATCACTGCGGTGTTGCCGCCGACCCCTTCCCACGCATACTGTTGTAAATCAGATTCCCAATCACACGTAGACATGCGCGCTCTGAGGTGTCAGGCGTCTCTCTTTTCTCTTTTGTTTCTGTTGGTGGAATCTTTGTTAACGGCGTTTTCGCGCCGCCCTTGAGAAACATGTTTTTTTTCGGCGGCCAAAACGTTTTTTTCTCTAATATTTTAATTGTTTTCTCCTGCAACGTATTCCTACACCACGTGATTCTGCTTCTCTCGATGCGCAGCTGTGCGTGTGGCGCTGCTGCCTTCCGGTGTTGTGTTTGTGTGATGGGCTGTTTCTTCTTGTTTTGTTTTGTCAGCGTGGGCAGGCGATCTGAAGCAGCGGAGGGGGAGGTACCGGGAGTGGCGGATGTGCGCTGTGTGCTGTGGGTGATTGCTGCTGCGCCGCGCTGCGAGTCCTTTTGTGTCACGGCCGGTCCGCCGGAGTCCTTGAAGGTGTGCTGTCGGGAGGCAGTGCCTCTGCGGCCGTTGGTCGTTGCATACGCTCAGGCGGTGCAAGGATGTTGGTGGGTAGAGTGGCTGTCATTACCGCCCAGCATCTGTGTGGAAGGAGGTCCCTTTTGTTTTTTGTTATCTATTTTGTTATTTTTCTTTTGGGCTTGGTTTATTTCGGATGTCTTGTTCTTCGTATCGTTGCGCCGGTCCAGTGAGGAAACACACACGCTGGCGGAGTCGGGGGGTCGATTCCCCTCATCCGGGAGCTGGAAAGCCTACCCGCCCAATTGGTCTTAGCTCTCTCAGGGGGAAAGCACATTCGGCGTAAGATCATCAAAAATATAGAAGGGGGGACGAAGCTTAGAGGGGGGAGAGAGGACTATTCCTGGACCTGTATGGTTGGCGTCGGTTCTGGCGGGGAAGGCCGTTGAGGACAAAANGCCAACTTCTGCATGAAGCACAACTTCACCATGTCGCCCCCCATCCACCCCAAAGTGACAGCGTAGACTCTTTAATGCGGGACAGTTCCAAAGCCAACGTGGACAGTGCGAAGAGACGAGCATGCACCTTGGCTTCACTACGTCCGGCCTGAATCCGTGGCTGACTATGCGGTGCCTTGTGAGGCCGTGTTTGCTGTGGCACTGGAATCCGCACGTTGTGCATGAAAAGACAGAAAGAAGCAGTTCCTCTTGGAGCCACCATCGCTTCTCCGCTATTGGAACCCCTTGGCCCTCATGAAATCTTCTGCAGTGCGTTCGGACTGAATCAATAGAAGCGGACCATTTCAAACACACTAAGCATTTGTGTTTCCCTCCGCCACTCGGGCGGTAGATGGACGGCTTCCTCGTTCTTTGGCTGGCCGTCGGTCGGAGAGGAAGCCTCTGTTCTCGTACGCTTTGTGAGATGGGGCAATTCTACGTCATCTTTTTCCTGCTTTATGGCAGCGGCGTGCAAGGTAGGGGATTCCTCCCTCTCTCGCTTGAGCGGAAGAACCTGCTGATGGCGCGGCAATACGCACCCCAAAGACCGGCAAGGATAATACTGTGCCCCGGCAAGACGCGGCTGGTCCTGGTACTGTGTGATGCCGTAAGCCTGGCGCCGCTCCCAGTGTGAGTGGGACTTATACGCGCCGTAACTCTCGTCCTCCAGCTCCATGCCCTTCGCAGTGACACAGTCGTAGTGCTTCTGGGCCATCGTCTTCGTGTGGTTGGATGTCACC
>NW_008827217.1:0-2694 GCF_000691245.1 Trypanosoma grayi
GCGGAGAATACGGCGGAGGTGATGCAGCAGACAGTCGCCGCTATTGAGGAGTTCATCGAAGCGCGTGACGCGTTGGGGCGGTGGATCGATGAGAGGGAGAGCGGCGCCGGCGGTGATGAGCGCTACTACAGCAGCCGCAACGCAAATGAGGAGGAGGAGGAGGAGGACACCGCGGTGGAGCTGGTGGGGGTTCTCTGGCGAAGCGCCTTCTTCTGGGTGGCGGTACTCGACTACATCGAGGCGCTGTCGCTCAGCAGCGCTAAGGTGAACGCCTTTGCGCTGCGGCCAAAGTACGAGCAGGCACTAATGCAGCTCCTCAACTCCGTTGCCGTGCCGCGATTCGCCGGCAATTGGCAGCAAGCACCTCTTGCGCCTGCTCCTTCTGCCACTAGTGAGGCGGCCCCCGCGGCTGTGCCGAGTGATAATGATGTCAATGGTCAGCCAACAGACAATGGCGCCTCGGCCCTAACAACAGCGAGTGATGTGGGTCCGTCCACCACCATCGCTACTACTACCGCGACTAATGCTGCTGGACGTGGACGTGGACGTGGCAGCAACGACGAGACGGATTCGGCACGTGCGGACAGAGTGACGCGGCTGCTTGCCGACCTCGCGGCGCTGACGAACTGCCCCACCGATAATCCTGACGCCGCCGGCATCAACCCAACATTCTACGCGATGGTACATGCGCGGCTGAACGTACTGGCGGCGTGTGACCGCCTCGACCGCTTTAGCGCCACTGCCGCTGTTGCCCCGCCGCCGTTGACGCCGTCACTGCAGGCGCTGCAAGCACAGCGTGACGCCATTGCGGCGTCCCGCCAGCGTCGGGAGATGGAGCGTGAGAACCGTGACGACATTGGCGTGCCACTAGACTTTGTGCCGAACGAGGCGTACATGCGTGCCGCGCTGGAGAAACAGAACGACACACTGGGCGAGGACGAGGAGCTCTTCAAGGACGAGATTGTGGATTACTACAAGCGCCACCCGCAGCCAACAGCACCGGGACGGCGCGGGAATGCGCCACAGGACGCGCGGAAGGGTGCGGCACCAGCGGAGGAGCCTGTGGCGCTTGTGAAGCCGCACCGCTTCTGCAAGGTGAAGACAGGCTACACGTGGACGCAGTACAACCGCACACACTACGACTCCCGCACGAATCCGCCGCCACGCAGTGTGCTGTGGTACGAGTTCACACTCTTCTACCCCGCCTTGGCAAACACGACGCGCGACATGAGCCGCATCTACCACATCGAGGACACACCAAAAGGACCAAACGGCGACTATTGCATTCTTGTCTTTTCTGTGGGGCCGCCGTACGCAGATGTCGCGTATCAAATTGTGCGGAAGCAGTGGGACACACGCCCTGGTGGCGTTCGGGCGAGCTTCGACAGCAGCGGCACCTACCGCCTGTTCTTCCGCTTCACTAACAGCAACTATCGGCGCTAACACTGCCACAATGACGCGCAACGACATTCACACACACACACACACACACACACAGAGAGAAAGAGAGAGAGAGAGAGAGAGAGAGAGAGAGAGAGAGGTAAGGACATACACACATGAACGGTTAACAGGCGTGTGGTGGCTGAAACCAAGAGTTACATGTATGCTTTTTGGTGCCACCTCACAGAGAGAGGGAGAGAGAGAGAGAGAGAAAGGGAGGGCGAGTGAGGGCTATGACAGTCGCTGTGCTCTTTTACCACTGAAGGTTTTGCTTCTCACTGGTGCTGTAAGCTCTTCTCGTTACAACTTTCTCGTTCCTTGTGTGCGCCCCTCCACCGTGGCCCTAGATACCACCTTAGTATCTATATAGTTCGCGTATAGTCTGTGGTGTGTGGCTGTTGGTTCTGTTGCAGGACCCGCGGAAAATGACCATTCTGCACAACCCAGGTGTGCCGCGCGTCCTCAATCGCATCAGCCCGCAGCGCCTTGAGCTGACGCTCGCGCTTATCAAGGAGCGCAAGAAGAAGCTGCGCTACCTTGGCAGCTACCTGCAGCACTACAACGACCGCATGTTCCTCTACAATGCCATGGGCGGACTGAAGGGCACCAAGTTCATCGTTGAGCGCCACCACCACCGTGCGCAGTTCTGCCACCCGACGCTGCACAACGAGCGTTTCGACGTGCGCACCGTCAAGCTGAAGGGCTCGCAGTTTGACCAGCTTGGCAACTTCACCCGCTCCACGTGGGACTGCTCCATCGCCTCGACGAACCTCTTCCAGGACTCGACGTTCCGCCGCCACCTCACCGCCATTCACAGGGATGAGGCCATAGCGCTCCTCGAGGGGTGGGGTGTGAAGTACGTGCTGCTCGACGAGGTACGAAAGCCGTCGGTGCAGGATAGCATTTACGTGCGGCACAAGTTGTACGCGCATAAATTCCCATATATCCCCAACCCCGTCACAAACGCGTACTATGGCGATGCCGATTGGAAGTGGAAGGGGAATGATAAGATCGAATACGCCGACTACGGTGCGGCGACGAAGGACGAGCGGAACACGTTTCAAAGCCTGTGGACGGCTGCCGTCAGGGAATCTAAACGCGTGCCCACCAGAGCAGCAGTAGCGGCGGCGGCGGCGACGCCAAAGAAGTAGTAATGTTTTGTGTGCCTGTGATAAAGTGCAGCAATCTGGTGGGGGAACTAGTGGCGGTGGCTGGTGCTGAAGGAGGAAGTGAGAAGTGTGGGCATTTGAGGGG
>NW_008827218.1:0-2687 GCF_000691245.1 Trypanosoma grayi
AGGGTCGAGGTCGTGTTCGATCACTGCTGCGGCTGCATGCGCCAGTGCCCCTCGTTTTATGGAATGCGCTGTCATGCCGAATGGGCGGAGTAGGTTTTCCATACCTCTTGTAGTTAAGTTGTGAGCCGCTCCCCCTCCACCATTCTCGTGGTGACGCCTCTCACCCTTTTTGCGCTTTTTCCCCCGATAGCCACGTACTTTGCCGCTCTGTGAGGGTCGATTTTGAATGTTTTTGGGAGAGCCCCCCAGTCTGCAATGAGGGCTTCCTTGGTTCGAGGGTGGGGAATAAAATTTTCCTTTTGGAGTAGAGCGATTTCGCCCCACCGACTGGCCGTGACCCAAGCGAGTCGTAGGGCAACCCGGTCGTTTTCCGAGGTTAAAATATCGCCGATGAGATCCAATTCCCACCTCTCCATGGGGCGGGCCTGTTTTATGGGGTCTGCGGCCGCCTTCCTTTGAAGACCGGCCAAAAACATCCTGGCCGGTGGCCTCCCTGTGGCCAGTAAGGTCAACAAAGTTCTTGTGTATTGCACCGCGCTGCCATTGTCCAGTTGCAGACTTACTATAAAAAGAGGAACGTTTTCCTCCCGAACCTCGAGATCGTTCCTTTTCGCGAAGTCGCAGAATCTTCGCATGATGGACGCCCTTTGTTCCCAAGCCGAATGGGTCCATATACCCTTGGCTATGCGATTCGCCTCGGACGCCAGCGCCGTGACATATGGGTTGTTTGGCGGTGCCGCAATTACTGCTGTCTCGTGTTCTAGGGTTTTTAATGGCGGAAGAACCTGTGCCAACGGATTTCTCCCAGGTGGGGGGCGCCGGTGGGGTCCGGCGTGAAGGGACAATGTGCTGGCTCCCTCCCGCGTAGAATTGCCCGTTTCCCGGAAACCCGGCAGCACCCGAGCCACTCGGTAAGGATTCCAATAGTTTCCAAGCCCCGCATTTCATTGCTTCCGGGGCCGATAATTTTTTTTGGCTTGAACGGTGTCTTTTTTACCTGCACATAGCAAGTTTTGCTGTAATGCCCTATGCGGCCAAATCGAAAACAACGCGCAAAGCTTTGAGGAGAAGCGGAATGCTTTTTCGTTTTTTTGGACCGCCTGAAAAACTGAGTCTTCCTCTCTTCTGGGATCGCCGATGGCATTGGCAAGGGTTTGGGCGCTGACCCCGGGCTTTTTTTGCCGCCTGAGCTACCCGAAATTGGTAATACAGCCGTCTGTCCAATTGTGATTGTTCGGCCGAAATTCCCTCGTGGTGGATGGCATAAATCCGCGCCACAAAATTGCCCCACGCCTGACCTAGATCAAAATCAGGTTTCATGGGCAAGGAAAAAGGAAGGCGATAAGCCGCCAGCTGCGGTCCCGGTGAGGCCCCCAACAAATGCACCAAGGCACCCTCAAAAGGTCTGGATGTTTTCTTCACGTCGGAAACCCTTTTCCACGAACTTATTTCTCAACTCTAGAATTCCACGTAGCCCCACCAGGGGTTGAGCCCCCAACTCAGCAAATGGCCGTTCAGCATGCCCGCCCATCTTGGCAGAATGTGCCACGGTGTGAACATCAGGTGGAATCAAGTCGTTTATACCCTCTGTTGCACCCCGCTGCGCTGGCAGTCACGTCTGTTTTACCTTTTGAGCAAGCCGCGCCTGCATCTGATTGATCTGGGGTTGCATCTGGTTGTTTTCTTCGCACAGCTAGTTTTTCTAAGATTCCAACGTATTAATCTGATGCTGCGTTTAATTGATTTGATCGTGTGATCCCAGCGTTCAAGCGTAGGTGCCCTGTTGAATCTTTAAAGTTTCCTTAGCCAGTTGTACTGGTACCATTTCATATTGCTGATACCGTATCGACTTGCTTTCTCCCAGTGCCATCCACTAAGTTCGGAAAGTCGCCCTGGCATCCTCAGGTGCCTTGAGGGAGTTCTTGTTCTTTGGCATGTTAAAAGGCACCATGGAGTGCCGCACAAAAACGAAACTGGCTTTCGCACCATTCTCCAGGCAAATGGTCAGCTCCCCGTTTTCAATTGTCAATGTGCCCTCGACGCGATGGATCTGCGTACTGAAATTCGGTCTTTACTCAAAAGAAAAAGGAGTCCGACCGCAATGTTCGACTAGCGCCCTGGGGCCCGACAGGCCCGTCATTTATTCCACGCCCGCCAGGGCCTGCTGGAAAGTGGTGGGTGACATTGCGGTGGCTTGCTTGTGGCTTACCTTTTGTTTTAAAACTTACATTCTGCGACGCTTTTTTTCAGCAAGAGATAATGAGAAGAATGATTACGGGTTACGGAATCTCCTCTTAACGAATTGGGTAAAGCTTGACCATTCCTTTCGCAGGCTTCCAAAAAAAAAGAAAATGCCAATTGCGTAAGGCAATGCGGGGCTCGTCAAACAGGCTTTGGCCATTCAACAAGCACCCCGGCGCCCACCAAACAGCTTTTCCGGCACTGCTTTTTGTGGTGGCAAAAAACAAACTGCCGGGTCGGAGGCATTGTTGCATAGCCTCTCCCAGGCCCCCCCCAAAAAAACAAGGGTGGGGCAATTTTTGCGGCTTGGGCATATTCCCCCCGCCACGAGGGAATATCCACCGAAAAAAAATGTAAACGGGCAGGCGGCTGTTTTATCAGTTGCGCGCCGCACGCGCAGAGCGGGAGCATCCCGGCGTGCAGACCCAGACCCTCGCCAACGCCTT
>NW_008827219.1:0-2685 GCF_000691245.1 Trypanosoma grayi
GATCTCCCTGACGACCTTGGCGAGAAGTACGGCGACATGATGCTTGGCGTTGGTGGCTTTGCGCAGGTGTTCCCTGAGCATAAGTTTATGATTGTTGAGGCGCTTCGCCAGCGTGGGTTCACGTGCGCAATGACCGGTGACGGCGTGAACGACGCTCCTGCTCTGAAACGTGCGGATGTAGGTATCGCTGTGCAGGGTGCGACGGATGCTGCACGTGCCGCAGCCGATATGGTGCTGACGGGCCCTGGTCTCAGTGTCGTTGTTGAGGCCATGTTCGTGTCTCGCCAGGTCTTCCAGCGAATGCTTTCCTTTTTAACTTACCGTATCTCCGCGACACTCCAGCTTGTGTGCTTCTTCTTCATTGCGTGCTTTTCGCTGACGCCCCGCGATTACGGTAGCGAGGATCCTGACTTCCAGTTCTTCCATCTGCCCGTGCTGATGTTCATGCTTATCACGCTGCTGAATGACGGTTGCTTGATGACGATCGGCTACGACCGTGTTGTTCCTTCGAAGCTGCCGCAACGGTGGAACCTTCCGNCGGTAGCGAGGATCCTGACTTCCAGTTCTTCCATCTGCCCGTGCTGATGTTCATGCTTATCACGCTGCTGAATGACGGTTGCTTGATGACGATCGGCTACGACCGTGTTTTACCGGTCCCACTACCTGAGCAGTGGAATCTTCGTTATACGTTTGCGGGCGCTATCATTCTAGCAGCTGTTGCATGTGGTTCATCGCTGATGCTGCTGTGGATAGCTCTTGAGGCGTGGAGCGATTCGTCGTACCCGGATTCGTGGTTCCAAGCACTTGGACTTGCACAGCTGAAGCAGGGTAAGGTGGTGACGCTGCTGTACCTTAAGATATCTATCTCCGACTTCTTGACACTGTTCTCTTCGCGAACAGGAGGTCGGTTCTTCTTCACGATGGCTCCTGGTCTTGTGCTTCTGATCGGTGCGATTATCTCTCTGTTTGTGTCGTCTATGGCGGCTTCGTTCTGGCACGAGTCAAGGCCTGATGGTCTCCTGACGGAGGGCCTTGCGTGGGGTGACACGAATAGCGAAAGGCTTCTGCCGTTGTGGGTGTGGATCTACTGCATCGTATGGTGGCTTGTTCAGGACGTTGTGAAGGTGCTTTCACATATGTTAATGGAGGCCGTTGATCTATTCGGATGTGTGTCAGAGGCGTATGGCGGAAAGGTCATTGAACAGTACGTGGAGGAGGATCCTTCCGCTGACCCGAAGCAGTCGAAAGAGCCACTGATGTAATGTTCTTGCAAGTTCTATGCTCTGAGTTTCAATCAGAGGTTTTGGGCCGTCCAAACGTGCCCCGTCTGTTCTGCGTTTTGGGTTCGTAATGAAACGAGACGCTAATTTAATTTCCGTTTATTGAGAGCACGGAGACATGTTCTGAGGTTTTTGTTGTATTGGAAGTAATGGAAACAGGTGAATAACCGCTAAGGGCCTTCGTGAACCACTTTTATTCGATTCCCTTACCTGAGTTACGTGTGTTTCCTTGAGGAGTATTTTAGTTGCGTTAACTAAAAGAGAAGCGCCGCGTCTTCGGTTTCACTTTTTTTTCTTGCGACGAAAACCGTTTGAGAGCCGATTCAAGCAGTGCTGGCCACCGAACAGTGTGCCTGTTGCTCAAATCAAAGAGAGTTGATGGGGGCATGAGCAAAGGCCACATATCAGAAAAGGCGCTTCAGAATAGAATTGATGAAATGAAAAAGGAAACATCGAGAGACATGATTTTGTTATAGGGATGAATTCATCAAAGAATAAACAAATATGAGAATGCGAATCGAAACAATCTAACACCAACTCAAGAAAAAAAAAAGAATGAGGACCCAAAAAGGAATCGTAAAACTCCCCCCCCCCCTTATCCACCCCGAATCTGTAAATTTTTTTTTTGTAAACCCTTTTTCCCCACTCATTGTGTTTTTAAAATTCCTCACAACACTCGTGGATCATGCAAACAGCCTCAGGGCGCTCAGAGACGTATTTTATTCGTTTTCCCTCTCGGTTCTTCTCGATGGACACATAATAAGTAAAATGGACGAGCTACCAGAGCCTAACATGACAAGAGAAAAGTGTATTGTTTTGAGTGACACTGCAGACGCAATTGGTATCTCATTCTCTTTCTATTGGTACTAGTGAACCTAAAGTGCGCTAAGCGAAGCAAAACAAGAAAAACAACAGCCATGAACAATAAGAACGACAACCCCGTGTTCGAAAATGACAACGAACACGGGGAAGAACTCCCGCCACAAAAGCCACAGAGACGCCAATCTGTGTTGTCCAAGGCCATCAGTGAGCACAGGGAGTACGACGTTGGAGAGGAGCCCCTGCTGCCGCCATCGAAGGGCCTGACAACTGCCGAAGCCGAGGACCTCTTGCAACAATACGGCCGAAATGAACTGCCCGAAAAGAAGACACCCAGTTGGCTGATATTCGTGCGTAACTTATGGGGCCCTATGCCTGTTGCCCTTTGGGTCGCCGTCATCATCGAGTTCGCCCTTGAGAACTGGCCCGATGGTGCCATTTTGTTGGTTATTCTGTTCGCCAACGCCACCATTGGGTGGTATGAGACCATCAAGGCCGGTGACGCTGTTGCAGCGCTGAAGAACTCATTGAAGCCTGTGGCCACGGCATTCCGTGACGGGTCATGGCAACAAGTTGACGCTAGGCT
>NW_008827220.1:0-2684 GCF_000691245.1 Trypanosoma grayi
CTCTCTCTCTCTCTCCCTCTCTTGCGGCTCCCGTATTCACTGTGGGTGTTTGGTTCCACAACAATACTGAGGCGAGCACCTCTGAGCGAGTAGGGTAGGGAAGATAGGGGAAAAGGTGAGAGAGACCCTTGAGGCTCTTAAGTTGAGAGAGTGGATTTGCAGCGTGCGTCCCCTTTCACGCAGTTTATTTTATTTTCTTGTTGGAGTTATATAGAGCAGGGCCGCATTAATCGGTATCATCATTATCATAGAGCATCTCCACAGTCTCGCCTTGGCCCCCTACCGTGGGTTTCGTTGCTTGTTCGATCCTTCGCGCCGCCTCACGTCTTTTTTCCTTGGCTGTGGTGAGGCTTGTTTCTTACTGAGGCGAACACACTCACACAGACGCACGGACGTGGTGTGTGTGTGTGTGTGTGTGTGAGAGAGAGGGGGATAAAGAACGAGAACGGACACATTTCGTGAGGGCTTTCAGTTGCTTGTCTGTGCAGCCTCACTTGGCCTCTTCACTGCTGCACCATCCGTGTAGAGTGGGCTGAGTGTGTGCTGCTTCCGCGGGAACGTGTACTTGGCTTTGGCACTGGTTTGCCTCTTTGCTGTCGTTGCCACAACACCCGCCACTAGCACCGCCACCGTCGTCGTTGTCGTCGTTCAGTTCAGTTCTGATTAGTTGGCTGTCTGTATGCGGCGCTGTGTGAGTGCTGCTGGGACCGCGGCTTTGTTCACCGCGTGGCGCGGCCCCGCGCCTGCAATGGGCGTATTGGCGACACGTCAGTCCATGTGCTTCCACTCATCGTCGAAGTTCATGGGGCGGAAGTCGAGCGGATCAAAGAAGCTCAGCGATAGCGCGCCCTCCACAACAACAACCGCAGCTGCAGCAGCGCCAGCAGTTGCGGGAGGGGATGTTGCGGTTGCCGAGAAGAGAGCGGAAGACCGCACGTCCACAACAACAACCAGCAGCAACACGGATGCCACCAGTGCTAGTGGCACTGCACCCGCAGCACAGAAGAGAGCCGCGGATACGGCGAAAAGGCAGCGGGAGCGCTGCCCGCGCAAGGCGCTTCGCAGCACCTCGGATCGTGCCCCACCACCCGTGGAAGGGGGGAAAGACACCACGCGATTCAACAGACGGACGGAGGCTAGCAGCAAGCGCCGCGTAGAGGATGAGGGCGCCTCCACCATGACTCGCGACGAGGAGAAGATATTGGCCGAGCGCGCGAGCATCACGAAGCTGTTCATGGTGTCAGACTCCGTGGCCTCCATCTTCTGCGCGCTGCCGCAGGACCAACGCTCGATCGACAACTACCTCAAGGCGGTCGACAAGGCAGTTATCCCGAAGACGGCGTCGCCACCGCGCGCGCAGAGCACTGCCGACTGCGATGCAGCGGCGGACGATGCTCCTGACGACATGGACGCCGCAGCACTCGTTGCTAAGTCGGCGCGGCAGAACGCGTCGACGGCGCGTCGCGAGATTGCGCAGCGCATTCTCTCCGAGGAGCGCGCCGATCACTCGTTGTGCATCCACGTACGAGACATGGAGCAGCTCGTGCCGCCGCGCCATCTGCTGCAGAACCCCGTGGTGGAGGCGCCGAAGAAGGCGGCGGGCCCCACAGCCGCACGGCAGCGCGGCTCAGCGAAGCGCAGGCGCAAATCAGCGGATAGCGGGGCAGCAGCCGAAGCGACAGCAACAACGTCGATGAGGTCGCACGATCAGGTGTTGGCGCTGCAGCAGTGGCAGACAAACGCGCTAAAGAAGGCGCGCGAGTCGCAGGAGCGACACCAGATACCGGAGGACTACCACGCCATCACGCGTGTGCGCTTCCACGACCCTCACAAGGAAGATCTTACGGTTGTGCTGGGGCGCGGCGGCGGCAAGTCTGTCGTTGACGTCCTCGCAGCGATGAATCAGAGCCTCAAGAAGAAGCAGACCACACTCAGCACTGAGGGCATTCTCGACGATATAGGAAGTGCAGAGGGGGAAGAGGAGAGGAAGGCATCAGCGGTGTCGCTTTCGATGCCGTTCGCCATCAAGCCGCTGCTGTCGGTTGTGGCGAGCTGCATTCCGCGGCGCGAACCCGCGCTGGGCTCGCGGTGTGGTGAAGAGACGTTCTTTAGGTCTGCCACCGCCACCGCGCCGCGGAGGGCGAAGAAGTTGGACCCCTCCACTGCAGCTGCAGGGGTTGGGGATTCTGGTATGTTCTTGGCAGATGCGGAGGAGCTGGGGCGGTGCGTGCCTCCCATGCCGCGATTCACGACGCGCGTGACGGTGTTGGTCGAGCACGACGAGCTGGAGCCGGTCGACTTGCTTTCGATGGCGGAGCGCAGCACAACGCGGCGGGATGAGCGTAGCAGGCGGGCACCACGAGGAAACAAGAGGCCCCATATTTACTGCTTGATCGCAGACGGTGGGGAGTTCTGAGCCATACGAGGGGACGCAGCAAATATGAGAAAAGTAAAGGCAAACACAACAACAAAAAAGAAGCAAAAGAAAATCAGAGCCACTGAAGAAAAGAGAGAGATAGACGACTTGTGAGAGTCTGTCTCTGTGTGTATATGTATCTGTGGTGGGATGCACGGATGTATCTAGTCTCTGGATGAGTATATATGCAGAGACTGTACGCAATGCGTATACCTATTGCGCGTACAATCACGCCACACACATATATCCATATTATATTATATTATAT
>NW_008827221.1:0-2680 GCF_000691245.1 Trypanosoma grayi
TTTCTGAAAGGGAATTCCTCTGCAGAGAGCTTCACCGCGTGGAATCGAGGTATGTTTCAGAGTTTGTCACACCCTCGTGTGCGGTGGAGGAAACCACATTTCGTGTTGTGGAAGAGTTTGAGCAGCGTGTCCACGAGGCAGAGCAACGAGCTCGCCATGCCGAAGAGCGAGCCGCCGCCGCCAAAGCAGAGGAGGAGTCCGCAAGGCAGCGGGAGGCTGAATTGCTGGTGCACCTTGGTGTTTTGCAAAGGGATGTGGCGGCAAAGGAGCAACTGCTGGCTGAACTGAATGCAAAGGTAAGTGATGTGCAGAAACACGAGGAGGAGCTTCTACTACGTGTGGAAGGTTTGACGGAGGATCTACACAAACTTAACGAGGTGAAGGGGTTTGTGGAGGCCCTTATGTGGGGACTCCAGGAGGATTTTGAAGAGGCGGCAGCTCGTGCGGAGTGCGCTGAAGACACGATGGTGCGCCGAGTGGAACGTGTGGAGGAACTTCTTCGTTTCTCTGAGGCAGATGCGGCCTCGCGCGAGGCTGCCACCGTGGAGCGTATTACGCATATGAATGCCTCGTTGGAGTCAACATGTGCTGGGGTAGCGCTCGTGGGGTTGTATGAAGAATGCGTGGCCTCTGCTGCTGTGCTGTATGGACAGTTTGTCGGGGTAAAGATGGAGATGACTCTGGAGTTGCTGCGATGCGGTCAGCAGTGCCAGGGCGAAGTTGATTCCGTCAGTATTGCGGCTAGTTGCCTTTAACGATGCAAATCGTGTCTTTTTCTGTTAGTTCGTTTGCCGCGTAACACTTTGCTTTGCTCAATGCGTGTTGCGAATGGATGTGGGAGACTCTCCAGGTGTGTGTGCGTGGCGCGCCACCATGGCCACTGGATGTCATTTTGTACCTGCGGGGGAGGCCACACCATCGTTGATTTATACATCTTTGCTTTCGTGGTCCTATTCCGTGTTTTTTTTTTCGTTTTCTTAATGCGGCATAGGTTTAGATGTGCGTGTATCTCTCAATTTTTATGCTAGCGGTGGTGCTCCCAATAGCTGTGGCTGACCCGGTGGCTCCTGCTGCCCTGAAGCGGCCCTCCGCCTATGTCTCTCCAACGCGGTATACGCGCCAGTCGCACACGCCAACGACTCACTTCTTCGCGTCGCACTGGTACGCCCCATTTGTGCTGCTTTTGCTCGTCTCCATAATCTTGATGGTACTACTCTGGTGTACAATACATGTGTACTTCCATGAACGGGAGCAAAAGACGCGCCGCGAGGAGTGGCAGCGTATGCCTGGCACAAGCCAAGAAGGAACGGAGGTGCCGTTATTTACGGTCTCATTTTTAAACGGGGAATCCAGTGGGTCGTTGGACTATAGCATGTAGCTGAGAGCACTTCGTCCCTTTCCACCGCACAGGCGCCTTTCCCCTCCGTTGTGTATTTCGGTGCCCGCTCGAATTGGTGGTGTTTTTTTTTTAAAGGCTTCGTGTCGACAACTTTGTTGTCTGCATCAGTTTCATTTGTTTTCGTCTGCCACTCTGCTTGTGTGTACAATTTCCTCTCTGGCGCTCAGGCGCTACATCAGCAACCTCTCTGGGTGACTGTGCTTTGGATAATGGCGGTAATGAAGGGTGTTGATGCCGGGCGTGTGGCACACAGCGCTGGCGCAGATGCCTGAAATGTGTAGAGCAGCGGCGCTTTCTCCGTACTCTTCTTCTGCTTACTGCATAGGTGTAGTGGGAGACCGATGGAGGAGGTTGTGGGCACACTGAAGCAGGCGCAGTGTGCAGTGCTGCACGCACAGCGAGACCTCATCGTCCTTCGCCGGATGCAGGAGGAGCTGCAGGGCTCAGCATCAATTGATAATGATGATGGTGAAGGAGTAACGGTCGCTGAGTCGGTGAAGTTGCAGTTGGCGTCGCAGGCAAAGCAGGAGGAAGCGATGCGATACCTCGAGCGCAGCGTGCACCTCATTTGCAACCTCATCCGCGATAGTGGTAAAGGCTGCACAGAGGAAGAGAAGGATATGGGAGCCGCAAAGCGAGCGATGCGGCGTTACTTTGAGGGCCAACTCGAGGTGCAGCGGCAGCGGGAGGAGCAGTTCCAGCAGCAGCTTGTTGCCCACGATGCTCGATTCACTGCTGTACAAGATGATGCCGTAGCGTTTGCTCAGAAGGCGTCGACGCGACGTTTGCTGGCTCGTGTGCTGAGTCATTGGGTTCGCCGGACCATCTGCGTCTGCGCGGACCGCGAGCGAGTGGAGTGGGGGCGGCAGCTTAACAAAACGCGTACGGCCGTTGCCGGCTGCTATGCTGCGGCGAAGGTCGGTGCTGGGTTGCGGGCGCGGTGCTTCTACCGCTGGAAGGTGAGGCAGCTCCAGGCGGCGGTGGGGGTGCACCGCGCCCGGCAGCAGGAACTGGAAGAGGAGCTGCAGCGCGCCAATCGGGACGTGCAGCGCGCGGAGACGAGCCTGCAGCGGCAACTAGCGCTCGACACGGCGCGCGACCACCGCGAGCACAGCGCAAATGTGCGTGTGGTGCGTGAGCTGGAGGAGGACGCGACACGGCTCAAGGCAGCCATGGACGAGATGGTGTACGAGTTTAGCGAGCGCACGAGTGCGTACGTGCGGCAGCAGGAGGAGTTGGCGCAACACTACGCGGAGCGGGAGCGGCGCCTCACGCAGGAGG
>NW_008827222.1:0-2677 GCF_000691245.1 Trypanosoma grayi
CGCGCCGTCCTGGACCTCGCCCGCCGCCTCCGCGGCCTTCGCGGCACTGGTGCCAGCGCCCAACGGGAAGCCGCAGCACGCAGCCGTCCTCACCCCACTGCCGCGCAGCAACTCAACGCAGTGCTTCACGCGGCTGCCGTTCACGCAGACCGCGTAGAACTTGTGCTGCTTCGCCTCAGCGCACAGCTGCTTGACAGACTCCAGTGTCGCCTCCGGCTTGAGCACAGTGTGGTCGATGTAGTCAGCGAGGTTGACGTCATCGCCGGGGAGACGGCCGCGCCACGAGCCGTCTGTCACCTTCAGGTGCGGGAACTTCGCCTCCAGCTCCGGCATCTCCAGCTCCTTCGCGAAGAAGCGGACGCGCTCGAGGATCTTCGCGTTCAGCTTGCCGGTGAATCCCGGGCGGTCGGTCATGTGGAGATCAGCCATGATGCTTAGCTTCTTTTTCGGTTTGTGGAGTCGATTAACGTGTGGACTGATGTAGAGCCTTCTGTATGTGTGTTCCGCGGCACGGCCCACAAAAAGATACAACGACAATTAGAGCAGAGAAACAAAGGGTCACGTAGAGCAACACACAACCTCCTTGAGCGAGGTGCCGCACAAGATGCCTCGCAGTCACAGAGCCGCACCAACCGCAGCAGCAGCGACAGATCCCCACAGCTTCACCTCCAGAGTGGTGAAGAGAAAAAAACAAAATAAAAAATAAAGCTTCGTTTTCTTTTGCATATTTCACCCACACACGACGAACGGTCCCTCTCACATTTCTTACCAGTTTATAAGACAACGACTTTATCATAATTTTCCGGTTTAATTTCATATCTACCAAGCATAGAGTGTTCCGAAGAGCGTAAGTTCTCAAGGACACCCGCCCAGCCCACACCCCTCCGCCCCCGTGCGGAGAGACCGTGTTAAGGGCGCCCTCAGCACCTCCTTTTCGCCCATTTCATAACAACTCACTCTTGGGTGTTTGCTTTGGGACAGCAGCTACGAAAGATCCTGATATTTTTGACAAAAATAAACAAAATAACATGCTCCATAAAGCTTCTCTCTCGGCCCTGCTTTACTTCATCAAGAAAGGTGAGGTATAGAAGTTTCTTTGTGTGTAAGAGGCGCGCGGCGTATCGTAGCCATGTTAGCCGTACCGCATCATTCGGTAGTTACGCGCTCATCCTTAACGGGAGTAGTTGTGGACGACGCCACATTCCTGTTCGCTAAGGGTTAGTTAAAGGTTGCTCTTGGGGCTCTTCGTGGACACAATGCTGATGCCGTTGCTCGTGCCAATGCGGCAGACACCGGCCTTCACGTACTGCAGGGCCGTCGAGCGATCGCGCACACCACCGCTCGCCTTCACCTTCGCGGCGTTGCCGACAACAGCCAGCATGATGTCAATCGCCTCCGGTGTGGCGCCGCCGGTGTTGAACCCCGTCGACGTCTTCACGTAGGTCGCGCCGGCCGCCACCGACAGAATGGCGCAGTCGATGATCTCCTCCGCCGACAGCAGGCACGTCTCAAAGATCACCTTCGACGTGACGTATGGCGGGCAGGCAGCAACGACGGAGCGGATGTCGTTGAACACGAGGCGGTAGTTTTTGTCCTTCAGCGCGCCGACGTTCAGCACCATGTCGATGTCCTCCGCGCCGTCCTGGACCTCGCCCGCCGCCTCCGCGGCCTTCGCGGCACTGGTGCCAGCGCCCAACGGGAAGCCGCAGCACGCAGCCGTCCTCACCCCACTGCCGCGCAGCAACTCAACGCAGTGCTTCACGTGGCTGCCGTTCACGCAGACCGCGTAGAACTTGTGCTTCCTCGCCTCAGCGCACAGCTGCTTGACAGACTCCAGCGTCGCCTCCGGCTTGAGCACAGTGTGGTCGATGTAGTCAGCGAGGTTAACGTCATCGCCGGGGAGACGGCCGCGCCACGAGCCGTCTGTCACCTTCAGGTGCGGGAACTTCGCCTCCAGCTCCGGCATCTCCAGCTCCTTCGCGAAGAAGCGGACGCGCTCGAGGATCTTCGCGTTCAGCTTGCCGGTGAATCCCGGGCGGTCGGTCATGTGGAGATCAGCCATGATGCTTAGCTTCTTTTTCGGTTTGTGGAGTCGACTAACGTGTGGACTGATGTAGAGCCTTCTGTATGTGTGTTCCGCGGCACGGCCCACAAAAAGATACAACGACAATTAGAGCAGAGAAACAAAGGGCCACGTAGAGCAACACACAACCTCCTTGAGCGAGGTGCCGCACAAGATGCCTCGCAGTCACAGAGCCGCACCAACCGCAGCAGCAGCGACAGATCCCCACAGCTTCACCTCCAGAGTGGAGGAGAAAAAATAACAAATTATGTTTCATTTTATTTGAGCGTTGGATCTACACATGACGAACTGCCCCTCTTACATTTATTTTAAGAATAGTTTATTCGGATTTGTCGTTTTTGTATGTGTGGGTGTGTAAGAGGCGCGCGGCGTATCGTAGCCATGTTAGCCGTACCGCATCATTCGGTAGTCACGCGCTCATCCTTAACGGGAGTAGTTGTGGACGACGCCACATTCCTGTTCGCTAAGGGTTAGTTAAAGGTTGCTCTTGGGGCTCTTCGTGGACACAATGCTGATGCCGTTGCTCGTGCCAATGCGGCAGACACCGGCCTTCACGTACTGCAGGGCCGTCGAGCGATCGCGCACACCACCGCT
>NW_008827223.1:0-97 GCF_000691245.1 Trypanosoma grayi
TCGAAGGCTGAAGCCGAGCGAGTAGATGCGAAGGTAAAGGATGTATTGCCGAAGGTCGCGGCGGCACTGCGAGAGTTGGATCCACTCACGAAGCTCA
>NW_008827223.1:847-2673 GCF_000691245.1 Trypanosoma grayi
TTTGCTTTGCGCTCTTCTGTGTGCCGCCCACTAACTGTTTCTTTTGCTCGGGGATTCTCTTTTCATCTTTTTGTGTGTGGAGCGCTGCATCCTTCGCTCCGTCCCTCCCGCCGTGTCTGCGCCACTCACACCGGGACACACGTAAAGGGACGTGAGCGCCAGCAGTATGATTGCGTCCACGAGCGCTGCTTCTGCCTCGTTGTTCCCTCTTTGTTTGGGGCCTTGTGTGTTAGGACTCCAGCGGAGTGTGTGCGCCTCTTCCGCCATCCAGTTCTCTTTTCTCTAATGGGTTTCTTTTTATCATGGTTGATGCCGCCTGTGTTGTGCCTGCTGCTCCCTCCCGCTACGTGTGTGTGTTGGGGCTGCCTGTTGTGTATTGTCTCTCTTTTCTCCTCCATGCAGACCCCAGCTGCTCAAGCGATATTGAATGATGGCGACAGTGTGCCGCGTTGTGTGTGTGTTGGCCGCTGCTCTGTGCTGCACGGCCTTGTGCGTGGCTGCTGCTGCTGAAGATACTTTCGCTGGGCCCCTCACAGGTGGTGCGGCTGCTGAGAAGTCTGTAGCGAGTGCTGCTGGTATCAAGGCAAGGATTACTTTGAAGGAGGCGGAGGTTCAAAAAGCAATGGGCACTTTAGAGGCTGCAAAGAAAATGGAGGAGGCCACCAACGATGCTGTTGTTCCGCTGGAGAAAGCGAAGGAGGCAGCAAAAATGGCCGAGCAGATCGTGGAAGCTATCAAGGTGAATGTTATTGCCGTAAGTAAGCATGGGGCAAGTGTTTTTTCTGTAGCTTCAAAGGTATCTAAGGCAGCAAGTGCGCTTAAAAAACCATCGTCGTCGAAGATAGTGGCCACTAAGGTGACAAAGGAGCAAAAGATAGCTGATGCCAAAGAGGCAACGAAGAAACTCCCAGAATTATTGACGAGCGTTGCACAAACCGTTTCGGATGCCCAGAGTCTGCTGCAGAAGGTGAAGGACGCAAATGCTAAAAGAGACGAGGCGCTGCAGCACGTCGGTTGGGTCGAGGCGAATTCAACGTCCGAGGAGGCCCACATTGTCATAATGGTGAGTGACGCAAAGGCAGCAGTGGTGGCTGCAAGTACTGCGGTGGACGCATCTCTCGCTAATGCGGAGTGGGGATATAGTGTCGCCCTGATACTTCAGAATGCTGCAAACGAAACAGACGTGGCAGCGAAGGAGGTGATGGCCGTAATAAACGATAATACTGTTGAACCAACAGAGGCGGAAAATACAAAGCTAAAGACTGCTTGGGAAAGTGTAACAAAGATTCCAAATCGTGTCACACCGGCGATGAGGGCGTCCAAAGATGTTGTTAAGGATGACCGCGAAGAAGCAGCAAATAAAATCAAAAATGCGCTGTCTTCTATTGACGCTAAATTGGAAGCCGCTGCCGCTGCACTGCAGTCAATTGTGTCGTCCAGATTAACCGCTGAATCTGCGCTGCAGAATGCCCGGCAGGAGCTCCAACAACTCCAGGAAGAGGCACATCAGCTGGAGCAACGGGAGAAAAAAGAGCCGAAGAAAGAGGACGAAGAACTCAGCCCTTCAAAGCAATTTGAATCCGCCACCACTACCACTTCTGATCCTTCGCTCAACAAAGACGTTGCAGACGGCGAGAAGCTTCTTGCCCAACATGCCGACAGTACCAGCAGCAAGGTTGCGCGGTTAGGTGCTCCACTGCTGCTGCTGCTGCTGGCCTGTGTGGCTCTGTGGTAAGCGGTCTGTGTGTGTGTGTGTCTGTGTGTTCGTGGGACGATGATGCTCCCACCGTAATTGCGTTGAGTGCTGAGGACTGCACTCCTGATTG
>NW_008827224.1:0-910 GCF_000691245.1 Trypanosoma grayi
GAGCCGCGCCCCCGCCCGGCAGCAGCGCCAGCGCCATACACGTCACCACGCCGCTCGTAACCACAACACTCTCCGCGTCGCCCGGCAGGCCGCCAGTCCGCATGCTCTCCGCCGCCTCCGTGCTAACGTGCGGCTGCGGCCGCAGAAGAGAGGCAACAAGCCCCGCCGACACAACGCCAGCGCCGGCCGCCACCACGACGCAGCCACCCGACAGGTTAACAGTGCGAACCGCAGCGACGGGGTGACCAAAGCAGCAGCAGCCGACTTTCCCCATCACCGCCACGGGCATCGGCGGCAGCGGACGTGACAGATTCGGCACCGCAGACATGCCTCCAGCAGCAACAGCACAAGCCTCCTTATAGGATCTCTACCCGAACACTTTCTGTCTACCCCGCGTATCCGTAACTCTACAACAACAAGAGCTACAAGTCACCTAAGCCTTCCAATACACAACACACCTACTGCACCCGATAAAACAAACAAGGAGAACCAAAAAAATATTATCAGATACAAATGGAAGTGCCTGCCAGCGAGTGTGTCCCTGCCCCACACCCAACACACAGCTGCAGGCATCACACAACAAGCCCATCAAGCACCGCAGGCCCATCCCCAGTCACACACACACACACAAGTGAGTGGGCGGCGAGGGAAACACACAGACGGAAGGAAAACGAAAGAGCCGCAGCACATCCATACACACGAATGGTGTTTGCGAAGCAAGTTGTTAAGGAATTCGCGCACAAAGCGAATGCACCCAGGCATCCTGGTGCCGCAGTACACACACACACACAGAATAAAGGGATATCGCACTCCACGAGCACACGGCAAGCAAAAACAAGAAAAGAAAAGCAATTACAATTAACGCACCCTCCACTCCACACCACAAGGATGCCACACACACACACACACA
>NW_008827224.1:1186-2668 GCF_000691245.1 Trypanosoma grayi
CCGCCTTCGGGTCCTTCACGTTCTCGACAGCAGCAGCGCTCGTGGAAGCAGACGGGTTGGCTTTAGGTTCCGATGCAGTGTCAGCAGCAGCTGCAAATGAATCGTTTTCAGCAATCCCACCATCCGTGAGCGGTGAGCTATTCTTATTCTTGTTGGCGGCTTGCCTGCTGCCCATTTCCTCTTTGTGTGCTTTGAACTCATCCGCAGTAGAGCTGCTGGTACTCTGGGAGGTCGCGTCAACGCCGTCGTTATTGGCCGTGTCACCTTGACCGCTCTCAGAGGTGCTTGGGGTTTCCCGCTCCTCGGGTGGCGCCGTGGGTCTCAAAGCCCGCTTGGTGTCCACATCTTCCTTTTCTTTCTCTGGGACGTCAATGTCTTGGTCCGATTTTACTTTGTCGTTTGTCTGTTCTTTATTCAGCCCCTTTCTTTCCCTGCTCCCATTAGCCAACTCCATGCTTGACTGACCACTGACTGTGCGAATACTTTCCCCCTGCAACGGAGGTGCGGAGAGACCGTCATGCTCACCAGTGCTGCCAGGTACACGATCCAGTTTAGCATTCTCAGGCAACTGAGAAGCGGCAGGTTTACATTCAGGGATATGCGTTGCACAATCTTCATTCGGACGCAGATCAACAGTACCGGGAGTACAGGTAGTAGTGCCAGCCTTACAATCCTTATCACTTTGCATATTTTCACCGTCCATTAATGCCAAACCCGGCTGCGGCTGCGGTTGTGGTTGTAGTTGTGGCTGAGGTTGTCCCTGTTGACAAGAAGCCTCCTCACCTGTACACGCAGGAGTAATGGGACCGTTAGAATCCGGCACCACACTGTCTTGAACGGTCGTCACTGGTTCAGTGGAACACTGTGCGGTACGGTCAGGAGGCACACATGTCGCACCGCCAGCCTCAACGCTAATTCCACCCGCGGGGGTGGACGCACAATGAGCCGTAGGAGGCACACAATTACGTTCATCCTGCAGTACAGGACCTGGAGGTTCAGCAGAAGACGAGAGACCTGTGCAAGCCTTACCTTCGGGAACCGGAGTTTCACAGCTTGTGTTCACAGGCAGTGGGTCTAGACCAGGACCAACACCAACAGCACCACCACCACCACCCCTACCAGCAAGTTCAGTGCCGCCTTCTGCAGGATCCCCCGCACACCCGCAGGCACACCACACAAGGAGCCAACACACAAACAACACGCAGCGCAGTGCCTTCATCACAATGTGTATAGCCTGTAAAGAAAAGAGAGAGTGTGTGTGAGGGAGAAAACAAAGAGAAACTGCCAAACAGCACCACACGAGCCACTCACTAACATCAGCCCCACGCAACACTTCGCCCCTACAAAGAAACACAGCCGAAAAATAGATGCCCCACTACGACAAGCCGAAGCGTGGCAGGGCTGCGGTGGCGTCTTGTTCCCGCAGGAGCGCACCCCAACAGCCAAACAAACAATGGAAGTGCCTGCCATCAAGTGTGCCCC
>NW_008827225.1:0-2663 GCF_000691245.1 Trypanosoma grayi
GAGGAGGAGGAGGAGGAGGAGGAGGGGGATGGATGCGAATCACCGCAGGCAAATCTTGCCGACACCTCCGGGAACGGGGTGGTGGGAAAAGGAAACGACAACAAAAAAATAAAGGCGTTACAAAAGCCCACCAAGTCTACCCGAATGCGCTCAAAAGGGTATGTGGAACTAAAACAGAAACTCTCAGAGGCTGCTGCCGCACGGCGTGAGGCAGCCATATACGAGCATCATATGAAAGGAACAGATTCAGAAGAAGTAAAGTCAGTGTCGTGGCCGGAGCGTGTGGTAGAGAATGAACTAAACCGTCCAGAGGATGTCCTGGACCGAGGCGTGTGTGGGTGCGCTGGTTGTGGTGTGATTGTCTACTGTTCCAGGGATTGCTGGCAGGAGTATCGCGAGGTCCATAAAACGACAGGTGCCTGTCAAACATTGCGTGGCGTGTACCCGTCACTCATGAAGGCATTCATGACGCGGGGAGGAAAAAATCCAAAGTCAGCAGCAGCAAAGCAAAGCTTGCTGGACTCGTGGAGTGTAAAGCAGTGGCTTCGACGGACGAGCGAGGAGACGGCGTGGGATATTCAATTATTGCTACTGGCGGCGTTGGTGATGGCGCGGTGCGCGAAGGAAGGGTTCGCCAGCCATATGGCAGAAGAGTTGACAGCTTCGCCTGACACAGTGAACGTTGGGGGTATTGGAGAGACGACAGAAGAGGCTGGGTGCTCCATTACCAGCGAACTTGTTACAGAGTCGATAAGAGAGGACAAGGGACCATCGAGTCGCAGTGCGACCACTGGAACAGCAGAATCATTACCAGTAGCAGTATCAATTGCCACAGACTCTGCTATGCCCAAAGAAATGGAGACAATTCGTGCGAGACGCCTGCGTTGTGGTACCGCGCTGGAGATATTGGATGCAAAGGCGGTTGAGCATGAGCGTGACGCCGATGCACCAGCACCAGCACCCTCACAGTTGTACGTTGTCTTAAAGGACCGTGCAGTTCTGAGAGTGAGTAATGCTAAGGAGGCAACTAACGCCATTCGAGATCCGTGTTGGACTGATGTTGCTCGCCTCGTCACGAACCTCTCCGTGCTAAATAAAGACTCACGGAGTAGCTTCCGCAGCTACTACCGTCGTTTTAACGAGCTTGTCCTCCCCTGGATCTGTGGTGGTGGAGAAACTGACACTATATTTAGTGTTACAGCCGATTTTTTTGATCGACTGGGTGCTGCGTCTCAGTGTAACAGCTTCGGCCTCTTTGACGCGAAGGATATTCGTATCGGTGTCACGCTCTACCCTGAGGCTTCATACTTCAACCACAGCTGCTTCCCAAACCTCTGTCGCGTCACCTCTCGTGGATGCCTCGCCGCTTTTTACGCCCTTAGAGCCATTCGGAAGGGAGAGCCACTCACAATATGTTACGTGGACATTCAGGAGGCATCGACGGCAGAGCGTCGCCGCAATCTGCTGAGGTCGTACCGCTTTTTCTGTCAGTGCGGGCGTTGCCGCGGAACCACAGCCCCCACCACTACCAGTATCACCACCAGCAGCAACAGCAGCACACTCATGGATATACCGCTGTGCGACGCTTGTGACGCACACGGCTACATGTGCCCTGTGCCACCAGAAGCGAGTTTGTGCTGGGGAATGGATGAGGTGCAGGAAAGAGAGTGTACAGTGTGCCACCGCCGTGTGCGGTGGATACATAAGTAGCGCTTAAAGTCACATATGTGTGTCTCTCCCTTTGTATTTGTCTGCTTAAGCTTCTAATTGCGTTTGTCTCATACGCCCGCCTTGTGGGTATAATTTGTGGCTTTTGGTTTCAGACAAAGTTGGATCCCTTGTCGCCATGCAAAGACGATTGCATGTGTGACTCCAATGGTTTTGGCTTTTCTTCTGTTATTCGCCATTGACTTAACAGGCGCCCACCGAACAAGAAGAGGAGGTGAAAAAGACAGAAAGAAAGGGAGAGCGCGTGTGGGAGGGCATACGCTAGGTTGTCATGGATGCTTCTAACAAGAGGGATTTCCGGCATTTTGTCCTTCTGCAGCACGGCGTCTTGGGGACGCCCGCCGATGTTGACGCACTTATATGCCACCTCTTCCACGAGAATGAGAGGCGCGGCCGGGGATGTCGCGCAGAGCTCTCAAGTAACACAACAAAAGTTCTTGCCTTGCCCCTCGACGTGACGCGCACCACCAACAAGCATGGTGGTTGCATCTTTACCAAGGGAAACCTTGTCTGTTTTGCTCCTGGGAGTAACAAATTTTTAGGTACCAACCGGTCTACGTGTAGCTGTGCCAAGCGAGTGCTCAGGGAGTTCCTGCCAGTCTTCAGTGAGTGGCTGGACGCTGCGCGACGTGCAGATGATAGTCTGCTGTGTTTTTCCTGCGTCGGACACTCGTTTGGTGGCCTCATCATGCGGGAAATGCTGTACCTCCTGCTGACTGCCACGGAATTGGAAGGGTGGGAGTCAGGGCTCTTCGCTGCGGTGCTGCGCGTGCGTGAGGAACTTGCGGAGCTGAACGTGACGCTGGAAAACTTTGTTACCATCGCAACGCCGCACTGTGGTGTCTCCGAGTGTCTTCTCACACCTGTGTACTGCGGTGCTTGGGTTCTCGCCAAGACGTGTGCGCCATCGATGCAAGAGCTTCTCCTGATGGACA
>NW_008827226.1:0-2662 GCF_000691245.1 Trypanosoma grayi
CGACCTCGACGTGTCATACACTCGCTCCAGCGACGTGGGACGCACGATTCAGAGCGCCGAGGGCATTCTGCGCGGCCTGTTTCCCAACATGACGGCGTTCTTCCCTGCTGTGCACACCGTGGATGCTTCTGTTGACTGGCTCTTACAGAACGAAGTCATTCCTCATGCGCGGCTTTTCCGCCACATAGATAGGGAGTGGGAACTTGAGGTGTGCAACCCGAAGGTCGACACCATCATCGACTTCCCCACTCTGCAGGCCATTTCCAGGGAGGTCTACAGTGAGGGATACTGCGCTGACATGGAGAACCGGTGCAGATGCGTCCAGACGTTGTTCGACATTGGTAATGCTATGGCTGCCGACGGACGGATTGTGAACTTCCCATCACTGAGTGCGAACCTGGGGAATGTGAATTCTTTCATGGCGTTCTTTTTCAGCTTTCAGTATGGGTACAATGTGTCGAACGAGGTGCACCGGAAGATGGGAAGCGAGGGTCAGCCGCTGATGCAGCAAATGCTGGCAAATGCGCAGCTGCACATGCAGGGTAAGTCCGCTTACAAGCTTTACCACTACAGCGCCCACGACACAACACTCGGTCCGGTGGCTGCGACTCTTGGTGACTTGACGCCCCTCGGTATACTTCCGCCCTTCGCTCAGCTGTACGCATTCGAGCTGTTGTACGACGACGAGGCCAACGCCTACAGCATGCGGGTGATGCGCGGCAACCCCGGGCAGACGCCCGAGACGAACTACGAGTTTGCCTGGGATGACTTCACGCTGAAGTGCATGGACAGCAACGGCGCTGTCTACGAGGCTGCGAACAACACCTGCCCTTTCTATGACTTTCAGCGCTTCGTGGACTCCTCCAAGCCAACGGACCCCGCTGGGCTGTGCTACCTCGACGACCGGTACAAGAGCCTGCTCAAGTGCCCAGCGAAGGACGGGGAAGTTGACAGCAGCGAATGCCGGAACTACCGGGCACTGTGCCCTGCGTGGGCGTGCGACGCTGACTCTACGCTGGACCCGGTGACGCTGCAGTGCAAGTGCAGTGCTGCGTCGTGCATGGGTGTGGGTGGTGGAGGCAGCGGTGGCGCTTCCAACGCCGCCGACAACAGGGGACTGGCTGTGAGTGCGGGTGCGGCGGCTGGCATTGCAATTGCGACCTTCGCTGTTGGAGTGCTCCTGGGGTTGTTTGGTGTATTTGTTTGGGCGCGGTGTTCAAAGGAGAAGGATGCTGAATGCATAATTGAACTCATGTAGTTTGTTTGAGCGTTAGTTTGTTCGGCTCCAAAGTTCACTGTTGAGCAAGCCTGAAAACTGCTTTTGATCGCTTATATTTTGTGTAGTGTGAACTAAGTGTTTTTTTTTGCTGGTGTCAGACTGGTTGAGATTTTTGTAGTGCGAACTGTGAGATTTGTTTGGGTTTTGTGTATGTTATGCTCGATTGTGTAATTTCAACTTTGGTTTTGCGTTTTTTTTTAATGTGTTTTGGCTTCTATAGGACGACGCAGCGAGTCATTTTCTGCAATATATGTATCGCGTGGCGCCCGTTTTTCGGTTTAGATCGGTTGCTGTTTGGGGTGGCGGCACTATGGGGAGCGGCATTGTACAGGTAACCGCACATGCTGGAATTCCCGTTTTTGTTGTGGATGTCTCCCAGGAAAGGTTGGATTTTTGCAGGAGATCGATCGAGACATCTCTGACGCGTATAGGAAAAAAACAGTATCTTGGCGACAGTGACAGCATCAAGTCTTTTGTAGACGAAACAATATCGAGAGTTACATTTACGACCGATGAGCGATTGGCAGCTTCCAGCGCTGACCTTGTGATTGAAGCCATTGTTGAAAATATCGATGCAAAGAAGGCGCTTTGGGAGAAGGTGGATAGTATGGCGTCTAAGGAGTGCATTTTTTGCACCAATACCTCTTCTTTGAAGGTGAGTGATCAAGCCATCGCAACGGGTCGCCCCGATCGTTTTGCTGGATTCCATTTTTTTTCCCCCGTGCCGATGATGAAACTCGTGGAAGTGATTAGGAGTGGAAATACCTCGCAACAGACAGTGGAGCTTTTGCTTGACCATGCGCATAAACTTGGCAAGCAGGCCGTTTTGGCGATGGACACGAAAGGATTTATTGTGAATCGGCTGCTTATCCCTTATCAACTGGAAGCCTGCAGGATGGTGGAAAGAGGCGTGGCAAGTATTGAGGATGTCGATGTGGCGATGAAGCTTGGTTGTGGACATCCCATGGGCCCGTTCGCGTTGGCCGACAGCGTTGGAATTGATGTTTTGAAACATATCACGGACGCTTGGCATGAAAAAGAACCTGAAAACCCTTTGTTTTTCCCATCGGGACTTGTCGACGAGAAGGTGGCGCAAGGAAAACTTGGACGCAAGTCGGGCGAGGGTTTTTATAAGTACAGGGAATAGCGGTTAGGGCGCCCCTGGCCGGGCCATATTGCTGGGCGATGCCCGGTTTTTAAGCGAGCGATGGGGATGGTAGTGGGGTGGGGGTTTTGGGGGTGTGAAGTGGGCAATCCCGGGGGTACGCTGAGCCCGCGCAAAAAAAGAAAGGCAGGGGCGAAGAGGGTTTGAAGAGTGACCGGCGGCCTCTTTTTTTTTCGTTTTCTTTTCTTTAGAAAAGCGAAGGCGCCACATGGAGCGAG
>NW_008827227.1:0-2209 GCF_000691245.1 Trypanosoma grayi
GCAGCAGCGGCGCGGTGGTGGTGGTGGGCGCCGCGCGCGTGAAGGCGCGCAGCACAGAGGAGGTGCGGGACATCATCGACCACGCCGCCCGCATGCGCACGACGGGCGCGACGAACATCAACGAGCACTCCTCGCGCAGCCACAGCATCTTCACGATATTCAACCACGAGCGGGGCTCGAAGCTGAATCTCGTCGACCTCGCAGGGTCGGAGCGGAACAAGAAGACGCAAAACGTGGGGCAGCGGTTTCGTGAGAGCATTGCCATCAATGGCGGGCTGCTGGCGCTCGGAAACGTCATCCGCGCACTTAGCCGCAACCATTTTCAGTGCCCCGACAACCCACGCCACGTGCCGTACCGCAGCAGCAAGCTCACACGTCTTCTGCAGGACTCTCTCGGCGGCAACAGCAGCACACTGCTTATCGCATGTGTTGCGGCCGATTTGGAAAATAGCGATGAGGCGACGCGCACTCTCCAGTACAGTGCACTTGCTATGCACATATTGAACGAGCCACTCCCGCAGTTTGACGAGGAGGTAGCGGCGACGGCTGCTGCTGCTGCGGCTGCAGCTGCCGATCATAGCAACGGAAGCCGTTGCGTCGAAGGTGTTACTTGTGACGACAGCTTTGAAGTGGCGGATCTGCGACAACAGGTAGCAGCGCTACAGGACCAGGTTCAAAGGTGCCACCAGGAGCTTCGGAATGACAAGAAGGTGTTCGCGCAACAGATCAAGGACATGCGGCTCTTGTTGGAGGATAATGAGTTGCTGAGGCGGCGAGTGGCATTTCTTGAGGGCCGCCCTGCCACCTCGGGCTGCGAGGTCATGGAATTGAACATGGATGGATGGCGTCAGAGGCAGGAACAGCGGCAAAATAATCAAGAAGGACACCAATGCCAGCCGCAGCAGCAACGACAGTGGTGGAGCACAGAGACCCTACCGCCCAACCCGAATTACGTCCAGGATTCCCTGCAACTACGCGGCATACAACCCCAGCAGGGTGACCGCGATGCCACGGGGCAGCAGAAGATCCCCCCACCACACGGTGCTGTCTGGGGTGATGGGGAAAGGGCGATGGGCAGGGGAAATGAGTTGAAACAACAACAACAACACCAGCAGCAGCAGAAAGATTATGTGAAGACGACACTTGCTTTCAATAGGTACAGCGAGGCGGTGGCGTCAGTGCCAGCGGCAGAGCGGCCAACGAGTGGTGACAACGGCGGCAGAGACGGGTTGGGCGGCGTGGATGGAACAGTGGCAGCGCGGGAGGAGCAGCTCAGCCTTTTGGCGAAGGAGGCTCTCTACTACCAGAGTAGCAACAGTGAGCTGCGCCGCCGTCTCCGGAGTCTGCTTGCATTGTACGAAGCCCAGCAGCGGGAGACGGCCATGCTGCGCCTCGAGGTCAACCAGATAGAGCAACTCTTTGCCGGCGCACCGCACGCTTAGCGCATATCTTTTATTACTATTATTATTATTATTTGCTTGCTGCCTCTATCAACACGGTTGGTGCAAAGGGTTATGTAGTTTGCTTTTGCTTTTCTTTGTGCTGGTGACATGTCGTTGTTGTTGCCGTTTCTGCGCCTCAGCCTCGTTGTATAGTTCTCCTGACTGCCTGACTGCTGGATCAGGGATTTCACTCTTTCCCAACGCGCTGTCCCCACGCCGCTCGCAGCCAGACACACTGCGTGTGTGCACAACAGACAGTGAAGGCGTACGCCTGCCGAAAAGACCTTCGCATTCTGTTCATTCTTTCTTTTTCACTTCTTTGTTTATTTTTTTTNGTCGGCAGTGTCCTGCACCATGGAGGAGCGCAGCAGCAGCAGGGCTGCCGGCTCTCCGACAACGAAGAAGGCCGCCGCCGCGTTGCCGCCGCCTCGCAGCACCGGTGCGACGGTGGTAGAGTCGCTGCGGCGGCGCCACGTGCAGGCGGAGCTGCAGCTGCGCGAGATGGAGGACCGCTTCCGCCGCGACTGCGGCCGCCAGGAGCAGGAAATCGAGATCATGCGCATCGAGAACAACAAGATCAAGGCGAAGATCGAGGAGCTACGCATGGCGCAGGCGGCGCCGCAGGGCCCGCACCAGAACGGCTCTGCTGTGCCGGGCGACTCAAAGCTGCTCAAGGCATCCACGCACAAGTACCGCGTGGCGCGCGACGCCGTTGATGCGGCGCGAGAGGAGCTGGTGGAGATTCAGGCGAAACTCGCCTCGACGCG
>NW_008827227.1:2255-2659 GCF_000691245.1 Trypanosoma grayi
GCAGACGCAGGCGTCACGCGCCCAGCTGCGCGGACTCGAGTACCACGTGGAGATTGAGACGGAGCGTTCCTCGAAGCTCATCAACGCGGCGAAGGACCTGCGGAGTGGGATTGACGTGCAGCTGACTTCGCAGAACCGCAGCGACGACCTGCACCACGACCGGGAGATTGAGATGACGGAGGTGCTGCGCGAGACTGCGTTCCTCATCGAGGTGTGCAACGTCGTCTTTGAGGAGCGCGACGACTGCCAGCAGCAGCTCGCCGAGATGCGGCGCGCGGCGGATGCCGACAGCGCGGCATACGAGCGGGTGTTCCAGGAGCTCGTCGCGGTGGAGGAGCGCGACAAGGCGGTGCGGACGAAGCTGCGCGACACCGTGGCGAAGCTGCGGGAGGACGTAGCCGACG
>NW_008827228.1:0-2657 GCF_000691245.1 Trypanosoma grayi
AGCAGCAGCGGTGCACGCACCCACGGAGGGCGGCTGGTGCCATCCCCACCCCCATCGCCATTCAGTCCGCCCATCATCGTGGCTTTCACACTCACGCCTGTCTTCACTTCTGTCGGCGCCACGGTGGTTGCCTTGTCTGACGGAGACACATGTTCTTCAGAATCGCCCAGAGAATTCTCGGAGTTCATCGGTGATTCTTCAAGACTGCTTACAGCCCCTCCTTCCTCTTTTCCGTGCGACTCAAGCACGACTGCGATACTTCCATTCGCCTCGGGTTCACCGTCCTTTGCCACCAGCACCTGAGTTGCATCGGGTCCTGCTGGAGAGGCGGAAGGAGGAGCGGGGAGGTCACCGGCTGCGGGGGTGGTGTTCGTTGCCATTGGGGTTGAGGGACTGGTAGTGGAAGGGATGCCGGCTGTTTGGGTGTGTTCCTCCTGCAGCCCATTGTTTACCTGTTGTTCCTGTTCTTCACTTATACGGCGCAAAGTGGTTTTAGATTTCTTTTCCTCTTTCTGGAGTTGTTGCAACGCGACATGATGGTCTTTGATCTGCGGCTGATCATCCCCCGGATGAGCACTGGTATCTTCTGCGAGCTGTTCAGGCATCTGCAGTGCAGCATCAGCATCTGTTCTCTGCTGATGCTCTTCTTGCAATTTACCCTCAGGAGTTTCGTTCTTCCGTTCCGCTTCCAGCAGTGCCAACTTCTCAGCCGTCCGCTGTTCAGCCTCCTTGAGTTGAGCCTCTGCATTTTGCTTCCTTTCTTCAGTTTTCCTTAGTGCATCTTCAACACGGCTCTTCTCCTGTTGAGCCTTCTGCAGCGCAGTTACAGCCTCTTTATTCTGCCTTTCAGCTTCTGTCAGCGCGTTCTGGGCAGCACTCTTCTGCTTTTCAGCCTTATCCAGCGCAGTTTGTGCCTCTGAGCTCCTTTTTTCAGCAGTTTTCAGCTCGATCTGAGCAACACTCTTCTGCTTTTCAGCCTTATCCAGCGCAGTTTGTGCCTCTGAGTTCCGTTCTTCAGCAGTTTTCAGCGCGGTCTTAGCAGCACTCTTCTGCTGTTGAGCGTCCAGCAGTACAGCCTGAGCCTCGTCCTTTCTTTTTTGCGCTTCCTGATGCGCGGCTAGAGCATCATCCATCACAACTTGGGCCCTCTTTTGTACATCTTCGGCGTACCCAACCACATATCCCGCGGAGGTCGCTGCTTTTCTGGCATTTATCCTCGCCGACGTTATCCCTTTGTATACATCATCGGCGGCAGTCGACGCAATTTCAGCTTCTTTATGTACCTTTTCGGCCCTTTCCATTGTCCTTTTGATGTACGAGACCGCCCCCTCCATGCCGGACTTATGGCGCTTTAACACTTCCTTCAGAGCATTCTGGATCTCTAATTTCACAACCTCTGCGTCCTCAGCTACCCCCCTCGCAGTATTTAAAAAACTGGCCGCCTTGCTTGCTGCTGCCCTTAGCTCCTCTGCCGCTGTGTCCGCGAACCCCACCGCTAAGCTGGCATTGCCCACTCCCTTTCCGGCGCTCTCTTCTGCCTCCTCGGCCTTCTTTATTTTCAGGATGTTTTCCCGTGCATTCTCGCAGAACTCCTTCGCCGTCGTGGCGTCATTCGATGCCTCACGAGTAGCTGTTTCCAGGTTTTTAATTTGGGCCGATACCTCTTTGGCCTTCAACGATGCAGAGTGCACATTAGAAATTACCTCACCCAACTTCTGTAATGCTCCCCGCACGGTTGTCTCCACGTTTTCAGTTTCGACACCCACCCCACCATCAGCTCCTCTCGGGTCAAACTCAGCAACTGCCTCCTCTGCAAGACGTAGGGCGTCCCTAGCACCCTTCAGCGCCTCTTTCATGGCTTCACTTGCATCCCTAGCAGAAGGCATAACATCCCCTAGAATACTCGTAGGAGACGCCATTTTACTCATTACCCCCACGGCTTTCACTTTTGCAGCCTCACTTTTCTCCGCCGCACTGCTCGCGCTCGTCACTGCCATGGCAGCTGCACTCTTTATCTCCACCTCGCGCTTCACTTTATCGTCGGCATCGTTCAGTTTCTCCACCGCTGCCCTCTGGGATGCATCAGACCATTCCGCTGTCCCTATTAACGCTTTCAACAGTGCCTTCTCATCACTTTCAGCCGCATTACTTCTTCCATTCGCAACAATCACTGCAGCATCAGCTGCACCTTTGGATAAAGTGGCACTCTCCAATAACGTCTTAGCTGAGCCTACCTCCACCAAAGCTTTTTGAACATCCGAATCAGCCAAACTGAATTCCAGCATAGCTCTCTCCACTTCCTTATCGGCATCACTCAATTTCGACGTGGCAATCTCCACACCTTCATCAGCTTTCTTCAATGCAGCAGTGGCTTCATCCATTTCCTTCTCAGCTTGCGCTGCCGCCAATGCCTTCGCTTCCAATGTTTCCAGCCCAGCGCCCCCCGCCGCTTCCGCTCCTCTCGAGGCAGAAACACCGGCGTGGCTTCTCCGCCCCACGGCGGGCGCCAACACATGTTTCCCGGGCACCGCCTCCGGCCAGGGTGGCCCATCGCCTGTGGCAGCCGCAGCCGTCACACAGACACAAGCGCAGCAGAGGGCAAGTCCCAGCAGTACAGGGCGCACCATCATCACTCCTCCTGCTCGCATCATTACTGC
>NW_008827229.1:0-2654 GCF_000691245.1 Trypanosoma grayi
AGCGCATGGCTCAGTCTACACCATTCACTCCAATGAAAGAGCACCTTCCCTTTTTACACGTTCAATTGTTACTTCCCATGCGCAGCCTACGCCATTTCGAGAAGCCACGCCCAAGTACAAGCGATAATTATTTCTTTTCTTTTTAAAAACAAAGCATGAGGGCTTTCGTTCGATCAATGAGACCCTCCCAAAGCAACAAGCAAGAACCTGAAAAAGCAAGAAAGAGAATTTTATTACCTCTCCAGCTTTTTTCACCCATGAAACGCACAAAAGATTCGCGACCAAACATCGTCCCCCACCCACCCCCCAAAAAAAGTTACTTTTGTATTTCCGGCGCATATGAGTTTTCGTGTCTTTCCTCACACAAGAAGAACACGGCGCAGAGCGGAATCGTCGGCCGGGCACCGGAGCTCAGAGCGAACACCAGGGGTAGCACCACAAGATCATGACCCAAACCCAATATATCACCATGATATATTTCGACCACAGAAAGGATGAAGCTTTTCACCAACTCAATGACAAAGCAATAACCACTTCAAAGCAAGAAGAGCATGACTTACAGAAGATGACAATCCTCTAAGTATTCTCAGTCGCGTGCCAAATGACTTCCATTACTCTTCCTTAACATTGCCTCACAAGACAAGCCATTTAAGGTGGTGAGCCTGCAAGGACACCAACAGCCTTCAAAACTCGATACTCAGGCAGCTCCACTTCCACTGTCTCAGTGGATGCGAGAGGAGACACATCTGTAAGGTGCCTGCAGAATTGGAGTACAATCTTCACAAGACTGCGACTCGCACAGAGACCCTGCAACTCCCCGTCTGTAATAGCAGTGTATCCCAAGTCAAGGATACGAAGAACAGGCAGCCTGCCAAGGGCACCAACAATCTTCACTCCTTGACAATAAAAAAGATTCACCTCTTCCAGCGTCTCGATGGATGCGAGAGGAGACAAATCGGTGAGGTCACTGCAGAATTGGAGCACAATCTTCACAAGGCCGCGACTCGCACTGAGGCCCATCAGTCCTTCATCGGTGACGCCGGTATAGCTCAGATCAAGCACCCGAAGGAGTGGAAGTTGACCGATACACTGACAGCTTGTAACCCGGGAACAGCTTCGAAGAGAGAGTCCCTCCAATTTTTGGAGGAGGCCCAGACAACGCACATCGCTATCATGTAAGTATGCGCTGCTAAATGATAGCTTTCTCAGCTCTGGTAGTTCACTGAGTAAGATGATGTTCTGTATCTCACCATCAACTCCCAAGTGCAGCTCCTGTAGTTGCTTCAAGCCAGCCAGCAGCTGCACATTACAGACGCCACTGCATTTGGAAATATTTATTCGGGTAAGCGCTTGAGATGTGTGGAGAGCCTTCAGGTCGCCGTCTCCAAGCGCCTTCCCATCAATATGAATCTCGCACATGCCGCACAGTTCCTCTGTGGAGCGGAATTTTATACTGTCAATGGCACAAGTTTTCAATCCGGTGTCACCTAAGCGTCGCCGTCTATTCAGTACATGTAATTGTGCCTTTTTATTCTCCAGTGCTGACGCCTCTGCCGCCAATCTGTTACGCTCGTCTGCCAAATCCACGTTATCGGACTGGATGGTGGAGCCTCCGACTGTCCGTTGGGATTCGTCAGGCAGATGTCCTTGCGCAAGAGGAGGAGCGTCGCTCGAGAAGGCACTGTTCTGCCTGCTTGCGTCTGTATTCTCCACAGATCTGTCAATGAAAATATGCGCTGTGTAGTCGCTGTGTTCTTGGATCTATAAAGAGAGAAAGAAAGAAACAGAAAGGAAAGGGAACAACTTACAGGCATCCCTCATCTACAATGCGAGCACACACGGCAACAGAAGGGAGATGGAATCGCACCGTTTTCCGCAAGACTTACGGAACGGTAGATGTTAAGATCCCCCGATCCACACGACTTCGCCATGAGAAAGGGAAGTTTGCGGTGGGTCTGACGGCAGAAAAGAAGCAAGTTATTCTTTACTTCCTACCCTTTGAAAACACTTGCAACGGCACAAGAAGAAAACATATTCACGAAGAATAGTGACAAATGGACAGGCATCTCCTTGCCTGATGGTTTCCTAAGAAGCTCTCTATTTTTTTTTTCTTCTTAAAGGTATGACTCATTGTTATAAAGGACACAAAAGCTAACTGAAATTCAGTCCATCCTCAGCGGGGACAAATCCCCGAAGCGGTGAGTATGCGCGTGCACATCGGGTCGAAGCACCGTTACAAAAATTCAGCACTTTGGGAGACTCTTTGCCTTCCCTGGTGATGCCAACCACTTCATCGTGGCATCATGGTCCAGCACACTGTAGCGCCTTGGGAAACCAATCGCCAGCAAATTTCGCCTCTTGGAGAACCTTGCGGCGGTGGACTCACGGCATCGCACAGTACTAGGACCAGCTGCGTCTTGCTGAGACAAAGTATTATCTTTGCTTGTATTGGGGTCTGTGTCGCCGCTCCGTCAGCAGTATCATCCGCACCAAGTTACTGCTTAGTGGAAATGCAGAAGAAAATCCCTGCTCTTTCTTGAGGGGCGTAGAATGGAACTCAACTCGGCTAACACAAACCAAACGTCCTCACCACCTGAGCGCCTACACTATGAACTGTGGGCAGATGGCTCTGTCGAACTAGGAGTTAAGTGCGG
>NW_008827230.1:0-2646 GCF_000691245.1 Trypanosoma grayi
TAAGCAAATAATGGAATATAAGCATGGTGCTGGGACGCATCCGCCACCTAGCGATCCGCACTTGATGCTGGGCAATGCAAAGTCTGTAAAATAATTGCCGCCATCCCAAAATCCAGCCGCACAGAAGATGCCTTACTTGAGGCCGGCCTATAAGCCCTAAGTGTAGTGGCACTGGTGCGCAGCCTCAAATGCAACATCTTGTGCGAAGCGCGAGAGGAAGCGGCCTATGAGAGAGCCAATGTGGCGCACTCGGCCGGCCACTCCGCACGGCGAATGTATACCCCCATCCTGGCGCAATGCCCAGGGCTCCGTATTGAAGCTAGGGTCCGGCCCTGTCGCCCCTCACGCTGCGATGGGCACCCTCAGCCCTCTTAAATGCACCGCCCAAAGGCGTCACCGCTGACGGCCCGGACGGGGTCAAGCTTTAAACACACCCCAGGTCGATTACGCAGCACTTCCGGGGGAAACGTTCTATACTGCCCGGCCGCCTGCGCTACGAACTATGGGTGGGTGGCCGTGTCGAACTTGGGGCGGAATCAAGCACAGCAGCCATGAATTATCACAACGGAGAGCCCATTACCCAAGCAAAGGCGCGTGCGACGCCAATGGCACGCAGCTGCCTGTACTGAGCCCATCGCTTTGCCCATTGGTATGCAGAAGGTGCTGGGGACCATGCCCAGCCGCAACGCTCGACCGTGCAGGGTCTCTGTTTTCAGACAGCCTTCCGCCCCCCATGGCGCATCAAACGCCTCTCCCCAAAAGCAACAGATCCAAGATTATGCGAACTATGGAACCTACCATTGCATCTAAAACGCCGCAACTTACGCATGCGGCTAAAATTTATATTTGGCCGTTGTGGCGTTTCGAAGAACGGGGCGTGCGATAAAGCAGCCACGAGGGCCCCTAATCGACCACAGCGCGAGGGCACGCGGGCGCCAAATGCGGTCGCGTTGGCGAAACCCAACCTACGCAGTAAGTATCCCAAACCGTCCGCCAACCAATTCGGCACCCCTGGCCGTTGGAACTCTTCGCGCTGTGTTCCCGGCGCCGGCTTGCTTTCGCACTGATGCGCCCCACGCCGTTAACGCCGGTTACCGCAAGCGTTGTGGCTCACCATTCCAAATGCATGCAGATGGCGCAGCCCAATAGAACCCCTTTCCACCTCTCGAATATACTCAGTCTTGCTCCCTGCTAAGAGAGACAATGTGGAAAAACAAGGAGGAAAAGTGCATTATCATTTATACTTCGATCGGCGTTGGATTTGCCCCAGGCTTTCACACCCAAACAAGCCATTCCAAAAAAAAAAAACACATATTTATCCGCGCTTGCGAAGTAGAAATCCCGAAAGCGTTTTTTAATCCGCCCCCGTGTGTAGCGGAGAGGGGTGGGTTGGGTAGGTCTTTTCAACCATACCCTTGGCGCGCAGCTCTGCAAGATAAAATAATATGATAGGAGCAAAAACCAATACCGCACCACCGTAAGTCTAGCACATTCTTCTTACAAGCTCACAAAAAAGTCTTGCATAGAAAAGCCCACAAATAACTCAAAGAGAGCATATTTGCGCTACCGTGAGCCAGTCAATTGCCCGGAGTTTCAAACTCGTTTCAGCTGTCGGGTACGTCTTGTGACTCAAATGTTCAACAAACGCGGATTCGCACACACCCAAGCCCCATGGAAAGCCACCCATTCAACCGCCACGGGGCCGCCGAGCCTCCCACCAGGACGCCCCAGACCCGAGACCAAAACGCACAACACTGCACATAAACAACAGCCGGCCCAAATACGATCGCAAAGAAGCGTCAAAGAGAACTCGCTTACCATATATGCGCGGCGCCGTACAAATCGCAATGGGGACTAACACAACGCCTTTGCCGCTTCCGCCGCCTGCAATGCCCAGAAGCCAAACGCAAACACTCATGGGAGGCCGAAGGGAGGAACCAACACCCGCCGCACCAATGCGCACGCTGCGGGTTCAGAGCCCTAGCAAAGTCGGGGCTACTTCCCCAGATCCGTACCAAGCATCTTTTCCCACTAGAGTCGCTATACGCAGCGGCGCGGCGATACGGACTATGTTTTCCGATATGCCAGAAGGGCGTTGACAGCGCTGGGGGGTGGCAACCCTCACAAATTCCAGCACCCTGACGGACTGAATAAAGCGGCCCAGGAACCAGACCAAGCCGCACCAACACCCTTCAAGCGAGGGAGTTTAGAAGCTCATGCTTTGCACATTCCTGCAGAATAGTCTATACCTTGCCTTCCCCTATTAAGTAAAAGAAAGAGAGAGAGAGTAAGCGAGACCTTTTATCCAGATCCCATTTCGAAAAACCCCTTGCCCCTGGTACGCATAGAAAGGGGGACATCCAGTAACATCAAGGCCTTTCCCTTATAAGGAACTGAAAGCTTGTAGTCCCACTGACGAAAAGGAGGTGCCGAAAGCGCCCTTAACCCGCCCCCCGCGCTCCCGTTCGCAAGCCCCACCCCTTCGCGATGCCCGTCGGCAAAACCTTTGCCCCACCTGATATGCCGTCCGCGGGGTTGTTTTCCGACGCGACATAGCCCCATGAGGCGTGCAGGCCTTGGTCCCGCAGAACCCTGTCGATAAGCCCCGCCTCCCCCACCAGGGCATCGGAACGCGCGCTGCCTTTC
>NW_008827231.1:0-2643 GCF_000691245.1 Trypanosoma grayi
AGGGGCCCGCCCAGGGCATTGCACACACGTGGCCCGATTCCCTTGACGACACCAACGCCCGCAAGGACTGGGGCTACGAGGTGAAGTACGACCTCGAGAAGATGACGGAGGACATGCTTCGGCTGATCCCGAAGATGCACGGCCTTCAATTGTTGTAAATAAGGGGGCACCCTTCCTAACGCTGATGTGGCCATCATTGGTCCATTCAAATACGTTGAGTTGATTTATAATACAAAAGCAGTACGTCGCCACGATTACTCAGTTCTTTCTTGAGGTGCGCACATTATGTTCCTTTGTTAATTACCTTTTTGGGGGGGCATCAATGCATGCTCTGCTGCACCATCGCCGCTCGTTGATTGAGTGGGTTGGGCACGAGCGTGTGGCTCTTCAAAACATCGACGTGAGCGCCGTACTGCATCCTTGTTGAGCCTGAACTGTGCGGTCGCCATGCATCAAGGCGTCGCATATGGAGGGGTTTACATTTTTCCTACGGTGTCTTGGGTTTTCTCGGAGAAGCGTTATACCCTCTTCTCGGTGGATACCCCAACTTGGACGACCCAAAATACTTGACGAAGAAAAATGCCCTTGTGGGGTGGGATGCGTGGCTGTCGGGGCGCATTTTGCCATCAGCTGTTGGCTCTGGCAAGGCTGTGTGGGTGACGCACTGCTTCCTTTTTCTTCTGCTTGCTGCTTTAGGTCGATGGCCTCACGTTGCTTTTGGCCAGCTGGTAGGGCACACGGACACCTAGGTGAGCTGCATGAGGACGTCTTCTTCACGGGACGACGGATCCGCTGACCCACGCGGAGGGTTTTGTGCTGGCTTTACGTCATGATGGCTGCCGAAAACCGTTGCGTGGGTGCGTGGGTGCATCACGCGTGCGGTCTGTGAGTGTTGGGGCGGAGGGCGATTGGCCGCCGTGTTGTGTAGACGTGGGGTGCAGACTGTGGCTGGCCGGGAAGGGGAGGGCGTAGCCATGCTCGGCTTCCTTTTTGGGGCGGCTCCTGTCTTCTCTATGCCTCCTGCAACCCAGTGAAATCATGCGATGGCGCCAACGCTTGTCCGACGGTAGTTGCTGCTGCCCGTTCCTTCTGGGCGCTTCGCTTGTCGTCACGGAGGAGACGCGTCTGTGCGATTGCTATGCCGCTGTCTGAGAGATGCAGTGTGTGCCCGGTGGCGTGACCGTCTCGCACCTGTCGCTTAGCCCGACCGTGGCCTTCACGATGCACAACCTCGTCACGCGGCGCAGGACTGAGCCCCAGTGGGTGCAAGTGCTACCCCCTTTCCCCTTGTTCTCTCCCACTACTGCCACTACTCTGCCCAAGAAAAAAAAGCCTTTCCTCACATTAAAGAGCAATGCTGTGCGCTACCCGTCTCTGCATGAGCCAGGCGCCGAGGGTCCTCATCACCGGCGGGCTGGGCCAGATCGGAACCGACCTCACGCTCGCAATGCGCGAGAAGTTCGGCGCTGATTCCGTTCTTGTGAGCGACCGGATTACGCCACCTGCGACGCACCCACTTGCTGGTGGGAAGGGGTTCCAGGCGCTGGACTGCATGAACCGGGCCTCTTACGAGCAGCTGGTGAAGGACTTCAAGCCGACGTGGTTGTGCCACCTCCCAGCGATCATGTCTGTTCGCGGTGAGGCGGAGCCGCAGCTGGCTCTGGACTTAAACGTTAACACCACGCGCTACGCCCTTGACCTCGCGCGCGACTACAAGATGCGCTGCTTTATCCCCAGCACCATCGCCGCCTTCGGTGATAAGTGTGGCAAGGTGATGACGAAGGACGACACGGTGCTGAACCCCTCGACGGTGTACGGCGTCACCAAGGTCTTCACGGAGCTGCTTGGTACGTACTACCGCGAAAAGATGGGCGTGGACTTCCGCAGTGTCCGGTTCCCCGGCATCATTTCCGCTGCGACGCTTCCCGGCGGCGGCGCGACGGACTACGCGATCCACATGTACCACTGTGCTCTGATGGGCAAGAAGTACGTCTGCCCGGTGCAACCCAACGAGCCGCTGCCGATGCTGTACATGCCGGACACCCTGAACGGCGTGCTCAAGCTTATGGAGGCGCCGAAGAGCAGTCTCAACCGCGCAGTGTACAACATCAGTGGCTTCAGCCTCACCCCTGCGCAGCTGAAGGCCAGCATCGAGGCGCGGACAAAGCGCCCGCTGGAGGTGGAGTACGTTGAGGGGCCCGCCCAGGGCATTGCACACACGTGGCCCGATTCCCTTGACGACACCAACGCCCGCAAGGACTGGGGCTACGAGGTGAAGTACGACCTCGAGAAGATGACGGAGGACATGCTTCGGCTGATCCCGAAGATGCACGGCCTTCCGCCGTTGTAAATAAGGGGGCACCCTTCCTAACGCTGATGTGGCCATCATTGGTCCATTCTACGATCTTGAACAGGAAGACAAAAACGAAAGCAATGTTTTGCTGACGCTGCCCAGCTCCTTTTTTTGGTGTGGCTGCGTAATTTTTTTTTTGTTTCTACTTTTTTTTGAGCATCAATGCATGCTCTGCTGCACCATCGCCGCTCGTTGATTGAGTGGGTTGGGCACGAGCGTGTGGCTCTTCAAAACATCGACGTGAGCGCCGTACTGCATCCTTGTTGAGCCTGAACTGTGCGGTCGCCATG
>NW_008827232.1:0-2634 GCF_000691245.1 Trypanosoma grayi
TTCCACAGGGAGGAGGTGGCGCAGCTGCGCGGAGCCCTGAGCGCGCGCTCCGCCGATGTCGCGCGCTCCTCGCTGCAGTCCGCTGGCGACACAAGCGAGCTGAGCACCGACACTTTTGCGACGCTCAGCAAGGAGCAGCAGATATACATGCTGAAGCAGCGGCTGGTCGACGCGACGGAGAAGTACGCCGCGTTTGAGACCACGCGGCGCCGCCCGACGCAGAAGGGGCGGCACACCTCGATGCGTGCTTTCACCTCTCCTGTCCCCGTTCCTCCTGCTGCTGATTCCGCTGGTGCTGGCAAGGCAAAGTCGCCGGACGACGAGCGGAGTGTGTGGCCCGAGCCGGGCGCGGGCATGCGCTACGCTGAGGCGCTCGAGGCCCAGCTGATGCAGCAGCACGACACGGCGTCACCAATCGTTCTGCGCGGTGGCAGGAGGCTCCTCCAAAGCTCACGCGCCGCTGACAACATGATCACTGCGCTGCAGGACGAGATGAACTTGCTCCAGCAGCAGGAGAAGGAGCCGGTAGGTGATGCGGCGTCGAGCGACCACGCAACGGAGCATGAGTGGATGGTGATGCGGGCGGCGCGTGTGGAGGAGCGACTCAGCGACGCGGCAAAACTCATCGAGATGCAGAAGGGGCGCATCGCACAGCTCGAGGAGCGGCTGAGCGCAGGTAGCGGCAAGAAACGTGCGGCCGCGCGAAGACCCGGCGGCAGCCATGGAAGGAGCAACAAAACAGGCAGCGCCAATACCACCGTCACCACTGCGGCTGAGAGCAGCATCAATAGCAGCAACGCTAAGAGCGTACAGAAGAAGCAGGCATCGTCGAAGAACAGCACTCTGTCGGTGCGGGACGACTGGACCGCGCCGCAGTCGCCGTCCAGTATGAGTGATGCTGCTGGCCACAGCAGCAAGGAGGAAGGGCGTTCGATGCGAGAGTCGCAGCAGCTGGAGATGCGAACGCGGCTCAGGCGCTTCGAAACGGAGATGGAGACGAAGATGCTAAGGCAGGTCGCCCTTGTGGAGGCGAAGGCGCGCGCGCGTGAGAAATGTCTGATGGGTGAGAAGGAGGAGTTGCTGCAGGATCTGCGACGCAGCGTTGACGCGTCGCAGGCGGCGGCAGCGGCAGTGCGGGTGCACGCTTCACGCCCGCAGGGGACAAACGAGACGGGCGCAGGATACTGCAGGGTGGAGGTGGGCCCGCGGGGTAGTGGCGGCGGCGCCGACCAGCTGCGTGAGGAGCACAGGGGCGCTGTTGCTGCTGCGGAGGCCATCATCGACAGTGGCGGCAGCGGCGAGGCGTACGCGCAGGCGGTGGCGCGTGTGCATGAGATTGGGCAGGAGCTGCTGCGGTTGCAGCACGGCAGCGCCAACCAGGTCCTGACGGGCGACACGGGTGGGGCGCCGACGCTGCCACGTGACCCGCTGCTCGCGGACATCCCCGCCCTCTCGCAGGGCGCCATGGGCCAAGAGCGGCAAAACCAACAACAACAGCAGCAGCAGCAAGACAAGGCGGGGGAGGAGGCAGCGGTGAGTATTGCGGCCTGTGCGAGTGAGACGCGTGTGACCCCGACTGTGCTGCTCTGCCGCGCTGTGTTGAAGGAGCTCCGCCCCATCAGCAACGCGCAGCTGCACGTGATTGAGGACGAACTCGCCGCCAGCAGGAGCAGCGACAGGGCTGCTGTGCCCACGGAGGTCCTAAACGCGTTGTACCTGGCACACCACCAGGCCCTCGTGCGCCTGCTGCGGGACGTCAGCACATGCCACTCGGCGCTGCGCCCCGTTGTGCGGTACCAGACGGCGGAACTGGAGGCGCAGGTTGCGAGGGAGCTGCGTAGCAACAGCGAGCTGGGCGCCCGCTTTCTTATGTCCATCGACACTGTCATGCTCACCCGACTTGCGGAGGTGCTGGAGAGCGGGGACGGGCGGTATTCGTCGTCGGAGTCGCACCGCCATCGTCATCGTCGCCACCGTCATCGTCGTCATGGGCGCGGCATGACGCTGGACGGGCAGCGCTTCGAGGAGGGGGAGGACGGGCCGGTCGAAAGCTTCGTGCCGCGGCGCCGCAACCACAACTACCACCGTGGCGACCAAGACGACGATGACGACGACAGCTGCAGCACCAGCAGCAGTGATGCGGTGTCGGAGGAGCAGCTGGCGAAGCTCCTGAGCGAGCAGCGCATTGACGTGGATGAGATACCGCAGCGGCTGCTCGACCTCCTCGGGGGCGACGAGGACGAGGCGGTCCGGTCCGGTGGCGTCGTGGATGCGTCGCGGGTACGTGAGGTGCTGGCGAACATCAACGAGCAGCGGAGGAGGCGGGGCGAGGCCGTCACGGACGCGGTGCGGCAGCGCAGAGAGCGTCTCCTGCAGTCCAACACTGGCATGGCCGACTCCAACGGCTACTTCATGGACGATATCTATGGCGACGGCGACGTGGTGGACGGTGCTGGCGAGGATGCTGCTGAAGGTGATGAAACTGCAGCCGCAGGTCACGCATCGCTGCGCCGAGTGTTGCCGTCGGCGATGTACCGCTGCGACGTGCCGCCGGACAAGCGTCGCGCGGTGCTGCGCCGCCGCCAGCTGCCGGGGCAGAGCGTCTACGGCGCTGATGTCAACGGCGACGTCGCC
>NW_008827233.1:0-2633 GCF_000691245.1 Trypanosoma grayi
ATATATATATATATATATATATACAGAAATATACACACAGTGAGATGGTTAAGAAGAGGGAAAAATAGTAAACAACAACGTCAACGCCTTGCGCATGTATGTCATGCTCCACAAGAAACGGGAATCAGGTGAGAGTGGGATTGACAGTGAGAGAAGGGGGGACGACACACCCATTCCCTCGCTCACAAGTCTGTTCTGAATGAATCAAGAAAAAACAACAACAACAGCAAATCACATATGCATATTCATTTATGTGTATCGACGCATTGCAGCTCGGAGACCACACCACTGCGTCCTCCTCCTCCTCCTCCTCCTCTTCATTCTTGGCTATTGCTGCTGCTCGTGACAAGACATATTCACCGTCTCCATGAGCGGCAGAATAGGGCGCAGGTACGGCGTCATGTGCAGCGGCTGCTCCTCCCCACCGCCGCTGCATTCGTAGCTGCGCGTGGCAGATGGCCCTCGCTCCGCTGTCATGAACACAAGGTCCCGCATAGCCCTACTCATCGCGACGTAAAACACCCGCTTCTCTTCCGCGCTCCGTGCGTCTATGGGGAACTCGCCCTCATAACAACAAGGCACAATAACGGCAGGCCATTCTTTTCCCTTTGCCTGGTGCACCGTCGTCACGGTGATGGATGCAGGGCGCCGCTCCGCCTTCACGCTACCCTGCAGCGGCCCAAAGTCATCGGTCGGGAGAAGTGCGAGGAACTCGTCAATAACACGCTGCACAATCGTATAGGCGTCATCCTTCACGTCGGTAACCGCCACCCCAATTTCCGCTGCATCCCGCACGCCAATGCCGTTGCTGGTACTGCTAATGCTGAGGTTATTGTCGTCACCGTCGTTCTTCTCGCTGCCACTGTCCTCGCCAGCGGCAGCGCACTTCTCCGCCAGCACCTGCTTCTGCACCGCACCGCACGCCTCAACAAGCAGCTGCGGGATTGACATGCCGTCAGCCGCCTCGCTGGTGCTATCATCGTCATCGTCGCCGCCGCCCATCTCGTCCCACGTCGCAGCCGAGTGACGACGCAACGTCGGCCCAGCAGAAAACCCACAGGAGCCAGATGAACGTGGCCGCTTCGTGCCACCAGACGCGTGCCGAGATATTCGCACCCCTCTCGCGCCGCCTTCATCAAAACCGGCACGCTCCGCGACGCCGCGCACTACGTCTTCCACGTCGCAGTACACACGTCCGAGGGCGTCGTGCGCTGCGGTGGTGACTTCTATGAGGACACGCAGAAACTTCTGCTGCTGCTTCGTCGTGCGCAGGCGTTCGTGCACGTGGGCGAAGCCGTTGTGCACCAACTCCCGCAGGATCGTGTAGTACGAGTACGCCGCGTGGCTGTCCTCGCGCTGGAGCTCTGCCGTGCCAAGCTGCCGCCGCCGCTGCAGACACTCCGCCTGCAGCGCAAAGACAAACTTCGTTGCGGCCGCCGCAGTGAAGTGGTTCGGTGCGTCGCGGATGACGCACTCCACGTCAAGGTTGGAGTGCGGGTGAACGCAGAGACGCAGGTACGACAGCATTGCACGCACCGACGCGGTGCTGTTCGGGGTGCTGCGGCGCAGCTCGCAGACCGGAAGCTGATCCCGATCAAGCGCCGCAACAACGTCCCGCACAGTGCGACGCGTGCGGCAGAGAATGGCGATGTCGCCGTACCTCAACGTAGAGTCTCGGGAGCGCAGGAGGTCCTCCACGACACGTGGCAGTAGCTGCAGCTGCTCACTCGCGTGTTGGCACTGCACAAGCGTGATGCGGCGGCCACAGTGCCCCTTGAAGCTCTTCTGCGAGAGGCGTGTCACCTCATTGACGGCGCCCACGATCTCCGCGGAGCTGCGGTAATTCGTCTCTAGCTGTACAAGCTTCGTTTGTGGGAAGCGGCTGCGCCACCGCTCGAAGCTGTTGGTCGTTGCCCCTCTCCAAGTGTAGATGCATTGATTTGGATCACCCACACACGTCACACGACACGAGTCGCCAGCGAGGAGCGCGAGGCACTCCAGCTGCACCTCGTTCAGGTCCTGGAACTCGTCCACCACGATGTGCGTGTATTGCGCCCGCAGCTGCATCGCCACTGGTGACGGAAGGAAAGGCAGCGGCGCAGAACTCATGCCACCTGCGCTACTGCCGTTGCTTGCGTTCTTCTTACCGTCACTGTCATTGTGAATGCCAGCGGTAGGAGTGACAGCCTTCTTCTCCTCCTGCTGCTGCTGCTGCTGCTTGACCGGGCGCAGCGCGTCGAGGAACATCTGCTCCAGGTCGCCGAAATCCACCGCGTTGCGCTGCTCGTGCAGCATCGTCTGGTAGAAGCGGAAGAGATACGCCGCCTGCCGCGACGGGTCGAGCTCCGCCCCGGCGCGCATCTCCTTCTTCGTCTTCGCCCTGTTCACGTACTCGATGAGCGATACCACCGCCTCCACGCCTTTGTGGTGCTCCGCGTGGGCCGCCACCACCGCCGTCGCGAGCTCGCGCTGCCGCCGTGCATCGTACACTTCTGTTGTGAGGTCGATGCGCCCGTAGCGGCGCAGGCACTCGAGCCCGAACGCGTGGAACGTCTTGAGCTTCAGCCGCTGCACCAGCGGTGCCAGCGACGGCGGCAGCACGACCGCCACGCGCTCCCGCAACGCCTCCGCGG
>NW_008827234.1:0-2633 GCF_000691245.1 Trypanosoma grayi
GACGGCCGATGGCGGCGACGCCGCGACAGCGTGCACCCGTTCCGCCCCGCCACTTGCTTCTCCCTCACTCTCAGTGCCCTCCGTGACCCACGATGTCAGGAGAGAACGCCATTTGTGCTGCGCCTCCTGCCGCTGCATCGCATCAAACGCGCCTTCTTCCCTCTCCTTCTGCTGCCGTGCCCCTCTGCGACGCTGAAGCTCCTGCGTCGTCTGGTACCGCTGCAGCTGCAGCACCAACAGCGTCATCTCCTCCTCCTTGTGGACGACCATCATGCACTTTTCATGCAGTTCGCCGGGGTCGCAATCCTTCCGCTCCTTCTCACTCACTCGAATCACGACGTCACACCACCGACTCAGCGCGTTGAAAACGCGCTGCGCACGCAGGTGGCGGCGGCGGCGCTCCTCCGCACCCACACCGGCACCCATGGGAGCTGCCATCGTGTCACGTGCACGAGACGTCGGGTTGCCGTGCGCGGGCGCGCCATTCCTCTCGCTCGCCAGAGCCGAGGATGCCGCGCTGTAGTTGGAGGCGACGGAGAACTCCTTCAGATTGGGCCGTTGGAAGAGCCTGGTATCATCTGGGTAGCAGCAGCGCTCCCGCAGCAACGCTGTCTTCAGTGGCGGCTGGTACCACGGCGTCTCACCCACGACGAGTTCGCCAAAGCGCACCGTTGCATCATCCGCATGGGCGACGCCGCCGTCCAGCGACACACCTCTCTGTGCCTGCGACAACTTCCACGTGTCACCCGCCGCGCTCATGTTGCGCGTGTCGAGGAGCGTGTCCATGGCGGAGGCAAGATCAGTATGCGACAACACACTGGCTGCCCTATCACCACCGGTCTGCCGCATCAACGTGCACCGCAGCTCCTGCGTGGCGAGGCTGAGGTTGGCGTTGAATGAATCCGGGCCTCGAAAGAGGAGGGGTGGCAGAGCGACACCGCGCCCACCACGAGCCGCCTCTCTACTTCTGTTGCTGTAGTTGTTGTTGTTGCTGCTCATGCGGCTTCCAACATCGACCCCGTGTGGCCGTGATATAGGATTCGGCTGCAGCGACACTGGGCGAGTGACGTGCCGATCTTTCGTTGACCGCACATTGCGCATCCACGACGAAGTTTTACCTCTTCCCTAGCACTCCTGTTGGTTTTTGAAGAAAGGGGTGTTGCGTGGCCCGTGAGGGAGACTGCTTTGCTCTCTTACCAGCAAGCTCGCGGCCACCTGCCGTTCTTCCTTCTCTTTTTGCTCGGCAATGCGTGTGTGCCTCGCTAACAGTTCCACCTGTATCTATCTACACAACATTGAACAACAACAACAACAACAACAGCAAATCAAGCGTAGACAAATCCCAAAGAAACACCACAGAGAAGGAACACATGCAGATGCCCTTAACCATATACAGACATTCACACTGGTGAGCATCCCTACTCACTTCCTCCTCACGCCAGCGCTCGGCAGGCAGTGTAGCGAGCAAACTGCAGCAGTTCCTCCTCGCTGTGCGTACTGCCCAGGACAAACGGCATTGGCTCCACATCAATCGTATCACCATGCGCCACTGACAACGAACTCCGCGGCTGATGCATTTCAGCTGCTGTACGCACGTGAAACCACCCTTCCGAGACAACTACAATTTTCCGGTGCAATTTGATGGAGGTTTGCGTAATATCCGATCCGTCCGCTTCCAATCCAACCATGCAGAGACACTGCAGCAACGCATTGAAAGTGTACAGACCCGCGTAAGGATACCACAGCGTGTCATCGCGGAAGGATGTATCATTTATTTCTTCGTCTGCTGAACCCGCAGAAGCACCCGCTACTGCAAGACCCCGCCACTTCGCCCCAACCACAACCGTCAAGACACCCAGAACCTCCTCATGCTGCTCTGCGAGCATCGCCTTGACGGTGTCGCGGATCCGTTTCATGTGGAGCCCCACCGCGGCGTCGTGCTGCGTGTGCGAGTACAACAGAAGCACCACAAGTCGTCGCGGCACTGCGCCACCTTCACGGCAAGGCTGCTGTGAAAGAGCGTCCTGCAGGATCCGCAGCGCGTCACGCGCCCACCGCACACGCCGCTGAACGTCACTGTGGAGCGTGTGGAAAGCGACCTCAGCGGTACCGTGCGACTTGCCCTGGTCGCACAGGCTGGTGAAGCGGGAGCTGAGGCGCCTGTGATAGCGTACTTCTTCCCTTGTGGGACCAGTGCTGTTGTATTCAGCCTCAGTGTCTACATCGGTTAGTGAGGCCCACAGAGGGGCTGTTTTCGGTCCTCCAGCAGTGCCACCCATCACGTGGGCAAGTCGCTGCAGGAAGAACTGCTCAATGCCGGCCGGGTCGCTGCAACGTAGGCCGGCAATGCCGAAGTCCTTCTCCCTGGATTTCTTTTGCGGTAGGGCTGCTGTCGTTGTTGATGCTCCTCCTTTCGCTGCTGCTGCTGCTGCCGCCAGTGGTGGTGGTGGTGTCAACGTAGACACCGACCTTCGCTGTGGTCGCCCAAGAAGCGTCGGCCGACGGAGGAGCATCCACATCTCATCAATCTCCCGCTACGCCACGAGTGCCTGTCAGTCGCAGCAAAAGAAAAGACAAAATCCAGAAGAAGACCAAGGAGGAGAGCAGCCGCACAGCGACCGCACGACAAACAG
>NW_008827235.1:0-422 GCF_000691245.1 Trypanosoma grayi
GGCCAGAGATGGGGAAGCGTCCACGCGAGTCCAGGTGCACGCATACACACGCACACATGAGACGGCACGTCTCGCATCAACGAGGATGGGTATGCGTCGCGTGAGGTGCAAGACCCACAACACGACGGCAGCAGGGCAGTGCGACGGGTCGCACGCAGCCAACAGCAACAGAAATGAATCTCAGAATAAAGCACGGTGATGGTGGTGGCAGTGGTGGTGGGGAGGTGGGCGTGGGAGCAGGCAACAGTGTCTGCGCCACCTCAGCCCTCAGCCAAACACAGTCGCAAGGTGGGCACCGGGGCATCACGCACCGTCTCGTGTGCTGCTGCAGCAAAAGGACGAACAACAACAACCAAAATAAAAAAGAATCACACACAACGAGCCACACACACACAACGGTGCCATCTCCTCTGTTCCCCTCG
>NW_008827235.1:509-2625 GCF_000691245.1 Trypanosoma grayi
TATATATTCTTTTCTTTCAATGCCGTTGCCACAAAGCCTCAACGCAGCAATGTGTGTGCATGCGTCACATATGTATACCCTCTTCTTTCCACCACTTGCATGGAGCGCTGGCGACTGAATTTATATCAACAGCTCCAAAGACATCTCAGCGCTGCTCCCTCTGCCGCTGGCGTGCCGCACTTTCCTGCCGCAGTGCTTTTCTCTCCGCCTCGATGTGCTGCAGCTCATTCACCTCCCGCTCGGTGCGCACAATGGCGCTGCGGATGCGTGCGAGGCGCTTGTTCATAGCGTAGTACTTTGCTTCACAACCGTGGTCGTGTCGCTGCGCCACGGAGTTTACCAGCTGGAACGACACCTTTTCCTCCTGCCGCCGAAGATGGCGCAGGCGGACAAACGGATCCAGCGTCTCCACTGCAGCATCTTCGGTATTCTCGCCATCCACCTTACCTGATTGTTGTTGTTGCTGTTGTTCCGTTGTTCTTGTCAAAGTGTCGGTGTTGGCGACGGAGCCGCGGCAGGTATAGGATCCGCTTCGGTTCGACAGCGACAGAGATCCACCAGGGTGGAGTGCCGCCTCCATCTGCGAGCTGTCGTTGGGGCGCCGTCGCACCTGGCAGCTTTTGACGACCAGTGGGGTGTCCACGCGCTGCTTCAGCCCGTTTCCACACTCGTCCCTTTTCTCGCTGTCATCTTCTGTGTGCACCAAGGAGGGGTCGCATCGTGTGAGCGTGCCGTGCAAAGTGTGAGGNCTGGGGCTCCTGCTGCTGATGCTCTCGCCGCCGCCGCCATGAACGGCATCGTCTCCACCATGTGCGTTCCGTGCCACGCGCGAGTTGTACTTCTCACCCGCAGAACCGGTCGCCCTGGGAGGGACAGCGTGTGTGGGGGGAGTGCGTACGAGCGCTGCTGGTGCCCTTGACTCGGGGGAGGAGGTGCCCCTCATAGCCCCAGAATGATGGTGTTGCTTCCTGTCCGGTAGAGCTCTTTCCTCCCGTCCGCCACTGTTATAGATGCTGCTCTTTCGGAGCGCAATAGCCAACAGCGGCGATGTCGCCTCCGCAATGCACAGTGAGAGATTCTGCACGAGCGCCACTTCGTCTTCAAGTGGATTCCCTGGCGGTAGCACAGCTACGCCGCTGTCGTGGCCGCGACCCTGCTGCGAGAAACCGTCATCCTCCTGCATGCCGAGGAGGCTGCTGAGCTGCGGACGCAGCCGCTGGTGCATCTCGAGGAAACCAGCAAGTGTCACCTCACACGGGTCCGCATCAAAGGCGACGAAGGCGCCGTCGAGTTCCTGCAGCAAGTCCCGCACCTCATTGTGCATGTGGGTGAAATACGCCGACCACAACCGCTGCATCACCTCGCAGAAGCGGGATGCGGCGTCGGCGGCGGCGACAGCGAGGGATGCGGTGAGCTGCGCGGACATTGCTGCTGGTGCTGCTGCATTTGGGTGCAGTGGTGTATCGTCTTCATCGGTGCTGTTGCTGCTCATCAGAGCCTCGGGGGGCGATGGCGCACAATTATTTTCGTCACCCCACGGTCCAGTAATACCGTTCTTATTGCTGCTTTCTCCTTCGCGCAGCGGAACCGGCCCTTGCTGGTGCAGCACCTCCGAGAGGCGCCGGCAGAACTCATCGTCTTTGCGGAGAAAGTACAGAGCAGCCGACACCCCCGCTTCCCTTGGCTTTGCGCACCTCGTTTGGTTCGCCTTCGCCACGTCTTGCAGCTTGGCCTGTAGCTCAAACAGCAGCTCACGCTGTGTGTCGTAGGCGTATGTGTAGCGCCGAAGCTGATGCTCCAGCCGCTGTATCTTCCCCTGAAAAACCGCCTCCATTCTGGAGGGGCAGCGGCAACAACAATAATGCCACCCACACCACCAGACGCAGTACTGCCACCCTCCTCCTCCTCCTCCTCCTCCTCCCACGCGCTATTTCTGTTCCCTTACTTGAGAAGGGTGTGAGCCCACGTGTGTGTGCGTATGTGTATATTTATGCAGAGATGACACGACAAAGAGCACACACTCCATGCACACAAGGCCATATTACCTCGCACCACATCACACAGAGACACACGCACACCCGCCCGCTTCACCGATGGAGTGGCACCACGCGCAAGA
>NW_008827236.1:0-2624 GCF_000691245.1 Trypanosoma grayi
TGGTGCAGCGCCAATGGCACCGGCTCGCGCTCGTGTGGCGCGTGCAGCGTGACGGTGTCACCGCGCACAGTGACCTCCGGCCGGCGGTAGTGCAGGAGCACTGCGACAGCGGCCCACGCCGCCGCGTCTGCGGCGTTTCCATCGTCGTTGAGTACAACGACATCGACACGCAGACTCCACACGCGGCGGCCCGGAAGCACGCAGAGACTTTCCGTATCGATGGCGCCGCCAGCCTTGAGAAGCCGCTCAAGGAAGGCGGCCAACTTTTTCAGTTCTGCCGCCCTGCCGGTGCTGTCGCGCTCCGTGTGCGGCTGCCGCACGGAGAACTCGAGCATGCCGTGTTTGGGCCGGTACGGGTACGGCTCCACCAGTGTGCACGCAACAGCGGCCGTCACGACAGTGCCGCCGCAGCGCACACACACAACATCGCGCGAGAGCAACGGGAACTCAACCGTCACGTCCCGGAGCTGTTGCGGCTTGCGCTGGTCGGGCCGCAGTCCGGCGAGCCACGCCGACTTCGTAAACTCCACCTCACGCTGCCGCAGTGCCGGACTGGCGATGATCTGCGCCGCACGTTGGTGCAACATCAATAGCACGAGCGGCACCCCCACCCCCCTTTCTTCTTCTGTCCGCTCCCCTACTTCCCTGGTGTTGCGTTCAGTGTTTCGCGGGCAGACCCAAATAATAATAAAAACACAGAAAAGAAGTGAAGAGACAAGGGCGAAGCAGAAGTGACGAAAAACAAAAACGACAGACGTGCTCAGCACGGCGCCAGCGCAGGCAGTTCAGGTGTGAAAGTCGCCGAATCATAATCGCCATCATCATAATCAGCAATAACAACAGCCGATGCCGCGAGAGACAACTGCCAGGGCACTGTGAGTGCGGGGGGAAAGAGCTGCTCATTCATCGCTGGCGTTGGCGTACGCCTCCACCGCGAAGTCCTCATCCTCGTCCTCCAGCAACTGACTCTGCACCACCCTCTGCGGCGACAGCCCGCCACCAGTCTCGAGTTCCTCACGAGACCACAACTTTGCGATCGCATCACCGCTCTTTAATTCCTCGCGGCGCCGCCTCTGCTCCTCATCGAGCACCTCCGCGCTGCGAATGCGTTGGTCGTGCGCCGCGTCGTAGGCGGAGATGTCGGGCTTCATCAGCAACGACTCCAGGTGACCGATGCCGCTGCTGCTGCTACTGCCAGTGTTGTCATAGTCACCGCCCTCAGCATCACCGGCCTCCGCCTCGACAGGGTTGAGGCGCATCCACGACGCCGCTGGTCTGGGCTTTGAAAGTGGCAATGCTGCTGTTTCTGTTGTTGTTGCTGTTGCTGTCGCTGTTGAATTTGGACGCCTGTAGAGCGGCAGAATACCATCGACAGAGACATCCGGACCGAGTTCCATCGAGTTACGTGTCTTGCGCTCAATGCGCTCCATGCGGGCGCGGTGCTTCTCGCGCAGCCGCTGACGCTCCTCCTCCTCCCGTTGCTCCTCCGGCCGCCGCACATTGTTCTGGTAGAGGAAGTGGTGCTGCATCAGCAGCCGCATCGCGAGACGTGTGTCACCCTCCATCAGTCGCCGTTCCTCCTCGTCGAGGTCGACTGGTGTACCAGCACCCTTCTGCTTCTCAGCTGCTTTGTCCTGCCGATAGCTCGTGGCGGCGCCGCTGGCAGCATTACTCCTCTGTGTTGAGTTTGGCGGTCTCCCACGTGGTGCTGTAGCGCTCTTCGCGGGCCTGGCCGACACAGCACGCTTCGGTGCATGCCTGCTAGGCGTTGTGCTGAAGCACCGCAGCCAGCATGCCCTTATTGACACCACCTCTGTTGCTGTTGTTTTTGCAAATATTGCAGCAGTTTGTGACGCTGGAGCAACACACGTGAATGTGTGACGCGCCAGCCTACGCATCGCCTCTCCAGCGAAGACGTTACTTTCACTCGACCAAAAAGACATGCAGACACGAGAGAAGCACAAGTCATGACTATTATGATGATGATGATGATGATAGCAACAGAATCAGCAGAAGTTAGTGGATGTAAACAGCCGTGTCTGCCACTTCTACATCATCACCGCCACACACGCGCAAGACGCGGAACCATAAGAAGAGTATAACAAAGTGACCTCCCCAATATGATTGGCCCCGTCCAGCGCGTGTGCCTCAAAAAATGGAAATAGCACAAGGGAAAATAGTCATAATAATTATTATTTCTGCATAATCGCATGTCGTTGTTGTTGTTTTTTTAGCGCATGTCTAATAAAAAAGAGCAGCCATGTGGAAGTAACGACTTGATAAAAGCTTAAGGAACGAGGGAAATCGAAAGGGAAGGGTGGGTGTTGGAAAGAACCAGAGGTAGACAGATATATTGGGCACTACACACGCACATGTGTGCCCCAGATCACTAACGCACAATTTCATCATATGCTATTGTTGTTGTTGATATTATATGGGGGGAGCGGCACCTATTGTATAGTCCACGTTACCCCCGCCAGCAGACAGGCAGAGTGGCCCACCCGCATTGTACACAAAAAGAGAACAGAAATTGTCAGCGGAGAATCAGAGAGAGGGAAAAAAGCGGTCTTCGATCATGCTGGGGAGAAACACACACGCATATTTATACATATATATATAATATA
>NW_008827237.1:0-2622 GCF_000691245.1 Trypanosoma grayi
TTTTTTTTTTGTTGTTTGTGCTTTGTGGCCATTTCATCTCTCAGTCACCCACTCGCTCTCAGCTGGCTCCGCGACTTGAGCTGAACTCACCGCTGCGCTTCACTCATTTAATCATTGACTCCATTCATTGCGCTGTGACTGCCGAATTACTTGTGTGCTGTTTGGTCAGCCTCTCAGGTTACATCTCTTTTCCACCCACTCTTTCACACACGCACATGAGTGGCTCTCTTTCTTTATGTGCCTGTGTGCTTTTGCGTTTGTTTGCGTCTGAGTGTACCTTTTTCACTTCCGGCCAAATCTCAATTTGCTCTTGGTGGTGTATCGATTTCTTTGTTTTGTGCCAGCCTTTCTGTTTTTTTTTCTTTTTGTTTTGCTTTGCTTTGTTGTTATCGCTCCTCGGCTTGTTTGGATTTGGTGGCTGCAGTAGATCGTTGCTGTTTTGCGTTTGTGCCTGCTTTTGCTTTTGTTCATGCGCCCCCCACCCCCTTCTCTCTTTCTGTGTGTGTGTGTGTGTGTTCTTCCAATTCGTTTGCGCCCCGCCGCACACGCGCGACGCCACGATTTGTTTGTCTGTTGTTTTGCCGCCCTTTTCGTTTCTGTTGGCTGCCGCTGCGGTGCCGCCTCGCACTGCCCGACAGCACACACACACACACACACACACAAATCCGAAGGACGGGGTGCCGTGCGCTGGTGGAGTGATGCTGGCGGGTGTTTGCCTTTTTCTTCTCTGTGTGCGTGTGTTTTTATGTGTGCCACCGCTCCTCTACGCCGGTGCGAGGCGGCAGCAGCAGGCGCAACTGACAATAAATGATGCGTCGTCTGGGTGGAGGCATTCTGTGGGACAGCGGCGGAGGGTCCTTCCCCGTTGTTTTTTTTTTTTCGCCCGCCCTCCTTTCGGATGCTGCTGCTGTGCCATGCACGCCTTGCAGTCTCCTTTCCCGCGTTGAACCGTCGCATGTCTGTGCGCTTGTGCGTAGCTGCTGCTCTTCGCTGCTGGGCGCCGGGTGAAAGCGGAGCGTGTGAATGAAGCTCTACGTGCGTACGCATGTGCACGGGGAGGCGCCAATCCCACCAGCAGCAGCGGTTGAGCGACGCGGTGCTTATCAGGCCGCACCCGCGAGCCAAGTAGGGCGTGTGCGCACGGCTTTCTCTTTGCATACACCGCGCGGGAGCGCCGGCGGAAAGGAGACGAAAAGAAAAACAGGGCGAGAGAGAGAGAGGCGAAATGAATAGGAAAGCAAGAATAATAATGCATTCAAGTGAGCGAAGAAGTCAAGCGGTGCCAGAACACACGCACATAACCACGGAAGCCAAAGAAGAGAAAGAGGAGTGGGGCGAGAAGCAGGATGCGGACGGCGGAGGTGTGAGAGTGCCCTCCCCCCCCTCCACGCAACCAAACGAAACAAAACACACGAGGTGAAGAAACCACTCCGACGGAGGGCCGCAGCAACAAGAGGGAAGCTAGACATCACCACCGCACCGACTGAAATCCGTGCGCCCTCCCCGGCCCCTCCCCGATCCATCCACCGGGGTCCTTCTCTATTGGTTTCCCCTGAATAGGAAAAGAAATATATGCGCGCCATTTCCCCCCACTCCCCACCCTACCCTACCCGACCCCCCACACACACACACCCACTATTGTTCTTTTTTTTCATTCTCTGCGATGACTTTTTTTTTGGCTTGCGTTTGTGTTTGCGCTTCAACTGCTTTTTTATTTTCGTTTTGTTTTTTTTCGCGCCTGATCTCTTTCAATCAATTGCTCCACTCAATTGTGGCCTGCCACGCATACGTGCATGCATCTATACATGTATACATATATATATATATTTATATATGTGTGTGTGTCTGTGTGTCTGTGCGTTGGTGTGTGTGGGTGCTGCTGCTTGGCACCGCAGCACCCGCTGCCATCCTTGTCCCTCAACACTTCTCTGCCCCGTCTTTTTGCACTCTCTTCTGCGCGTCGCATACCGACGCACGGACATATCTCATATATATATATATATATGGTATGCATCTACTAACCTTATTGTCACGGCTACAACAACAGAGTAGACACCGTCATCTTTTGTTGTCTGTTTCTTTTGTGTTCTGTCGAGTGTTTCTTGGTAGTTTTTTTTCTCGATATCGTTGACGTCGCCCCGCTGCGCTAAGGCTTCTTTTCCTCGTTTTTTTTTTTGCTGCTTTCTTTTGTTTCTGCTCTTTATTTTTGCTTGTAGGGATCGTGGCGTTTTTGTCTTTCGCACCTGTTTGCTCTCTCTCTCTCCATATATATATATATATATTTATGACTCTACTGGCTACCCGAACTGTTCTTTCCCTGGTGCACGTCCCCACACCGCCTTCCCGTTTCTGCTTGTGTGGAATGAGAAGAGCGGCGATGGGGCCGTGTAGTAGCATCAGCAGCAGCGGCCAGAATGAGTGAATTGTATTGTAACGCGTTGAGAATATGGTGCTGCTTGTGTTTGTGCGTGCATCACCCTCTCAACGCTTCGACTGATATTGACTACTGTTGTTGCTGCTGATGTAATATGTTGGCCTGCCCTTCGTTTATCTCTCAGCATTCGACTTCTTTATTTTTGTTTTCTTCATATTTTGGCTGGTGGTTATATATATATATATATA
>NW_008827238.1:0-2620 GCF_000691245.1 Trypanosoma grayi
TGTGTGTGTGTGTGCGCGCGCGTATTGGTGTGTTTGTATAAATATATATTTGTGGCTCTCCCTCTCCCAGTTACGTACTCTTTCTTTGTTTCGCGATTGGGCCGACCGCAAGAGTTGGCGAGATGACTGCAGGCATGCTGCGCCTCTTCACCGTGACGGCGACGCGGCGGTGGCGGCCGCTCCCTGTCGTCGCTTATGCCACCACACCCATCGGCCTGCAGCGCAAACTCACCATGAGCAAACGGCGACTTCGGCCGAAGCCAAAGCCGACCCTTGGTCCCTCCATCCCCATCTGTATCCTCCTCGTGCTCATCACAGCATACATGACGTACATCACGCGACAATCTTCCAACGACGACAGCATGTTTCGTTGAGTGCAGCGAGTGGGGGTGAGATGCGGTGGGTCCTGGGAGCAGTGGGGAGGCGTGAAGTGGTCGGTGTTGAAGAAGAGCACCCGGGAGCCGCGAATTCTGTTTCGGTGTAAATCGCAATACGGCGGGGTGCCACTCTTGCTGCTGTTATTACTCCTGACCCGCACCTTCAGCACCCATGTCTCTCCCTCGGTCTCTCGTTTTCCCTCCTTTCAGATCGCACGTCGTTGATGAGGCGATGCGGTAGGAGGGCAGTTGTGGCAGGGCCTGTTGGCCTGCTGCGCCCGTCGCGGAGGTGCGCCTCACGCGGGCGCGAACCAACTGCAGCGTCATCACCGCCAGCAGAAACAACAACAGCAACAACAAGCGCGGTGAAAAAAACAGAAACTGTAGATATGCCGCGTCGAGGATGGCGGGATATCGTGGGCGTCGCAAAGCGGGCACTCACGAGCTCCGCAAGGAGCCGCTGGAACAGCATGGATATAGTTGACACACAGAAGTACGCCTGGGCCCGCCGACGCCGCTTCCAGCAGACGAACGATTTGTTCCACAGCGCCGGCAAACGTGGCCGAACACTCTCGTTCGAGGCGATCACTCTGCAATTCAATGAGGTGGAGTGGTCTTTCATTGTCTTCCCGGCGTTTCTGGCGCTGCTAGTCATCCTGCTCATCGCTGCTGTTGGTAACGACGGGCGGAAGACAAGGCGGCAGCAGGAGATGCAGGCGCTGCAGCAGCGAGCAGATTATTTGGCCTCCGTGCGGGAGTCGCGATGCGCGTCAGTAGTTGCTGCCGACGGGGAATAACGTATCATCTGTCTTCTCATTACCGCTCTAATTGTGGTTCTTGTTGTTTTTGGCGGACGAAGTCATCCATATTGTCTGGTGCGAATATGTATCAGCAGCGGTGAGCATGTAATTGTTTTTTTTTGTCGTTTTAGCTTCGGTTGCTTCGCCTTTTCTCTCACGCTGCCTCCTCGCTTCGCACTCTTCCTCGGTACGAAGCCAAGAAGTGCGCAAGGGACGATAGGGCCCTTGACACCACCAAGAATACATCACCGACCAAGTTCAAAAAACAAAAACAGGCCCCAAGGGCCGTAAGGTACATATCTATACACACCCACACGCATACGCATAGGAAAATCATGGATCAGAACGCTGAGATACCCGCGCCCGTGTACTCTACGCTGGATGAGCCCATCATGAATACCATCATCCGTGACACGGTCGCGATTGGGCGGAAGCTGCTCATTGTTGTTGCGCCACCGCTGGCGGAGGAAAGAGAGCTGCGCGACTGGGACCTCTGGGGCCCGCTGCTGCTCTGCCTGTTGCTCGCCATCATCCTCGCCGGTTCGGCGTCGACGAGCCAAGGTGGCCTCATCTTCTCAGCGGTGTTCGTGCTGGTGTGGGTTGGCGCCGCCGTTGTGACGCTCAACGCGAAGTTCCTTGGCAGCAAAGTCTCCTTCTTCCAGACTGTGTGCGTGATGGGCTACTGCCTCGCGCCGCTGTGCGTCGGCGCCCTGGTCGCGCTCGTCATAAGCACCTTCTGGGTGGTGCTGGGCGTCTCCGCTGCGGTGTGGTTGTGGTCCTGCTGGGCTGCGCTGCGCTTCTTCCGCGGCTCCGTCGTGCCTGAGCGCGAGATGCTCGTCGTGTACCCCGTTGGCCTCTTTTACTTCTTCATGACGNGCTGCGCTTCTTCCGCGGCTCCGTCGTGCCTGAGCGCGAGATGCTCGTCGTGTACCCCGTTGGCCTCTTTTACTTCTTCATGACGTGGATGGTCGTCGTCGGCACGTGACGCGCCGCACACGGGTGTGTAGTGCGTCCGGTATCAGCAATGCAATGCACGGGGAGGAAGAGCGCATGAGCGCGTGGATGGGAAGAAGGCAAGTGAAGGAATAGGAAATAGGAAACCAATAGAAAAGAATGGAATGCAATAGTCTTCTTACTGATTCTCTCTCAATCGCAGCCTCTGACTCTCTGCCTGGGGAATTCCGCACGGTTTGTTTCGGTTTTCCGTTCTAGTTGGCGAGGCGGACGCAGCGATATGCCTTCTCTACGCGTGCCTACGTGTCGGTCTGTGTGTGTGCGTATTTGTGTGTGTGTGTGTGTGTGTGTGTGTGTGTGGTACCGCGGTGCGTCCCGCTGAGTTGGGCCTCTCGATTATTTATGCCCCATCGCACATGCACTTATGTCCCTTTTCTCTACCCCTCGTTGATGGTGTGTTTCTCCCTCCCTCCCTCCCTCTCTCTCTCT
>NW_008827239.1:0-2618 GCF_000691245.1 Trypanosoma grayi
CAACAGTGGTAGTGGCGGCAGCTCGGTGGCGCCCACGTCGAGGCGAACGAGGAAGCCAAAGACGAAGGTGATGATGAAGAAAGCGATGGCGATGAAGAAGCAGCGAAGGAAGCCAAATGCGATGTCTGCTGGTGCTGCAGCCCATGGTTCAGTGGCGGTAACAACACCAACAACAGCAGCAGCAGCAGCAACATCATCATCATCACCGTCCCGCGGGGCCGCACATACGCCTCATTCCTCGTATTCTTCCTCTTCGCTTGGTGCAGCAGCTGCATCTTCTGCCGCCGCAAATGTAACGCGCGGTCGCATGAAGATTAATCGTGTGGTCCCCAAGAAAAAGTCCCACAAACTCCGTGTCTGTGTCCTCAACAGTAGTTACGAAGGTAGCGGCTCCGCGACGGCGGAACTTGACGACTACCACTGCAGCCCTGCTCACTGGGTAAAGGATAAGAGGAACTACAGCTTCACGGAAGTCGCCGTGAAGAAAGATGACTCGTACCGCCAGGTGCGGGAGTTAGTTACAACTGGTAAGTTTGATGTCTTCTTCAACCTTTGCGATGGTGGGAAGGATGAGAAGCGTGCTGGTGTTGATGTAGTGGAGGCGTTGGAGGAGCAGAATGCCGCTTTCACTGGAACAGACTCGCACAGCTTTGAGCCAAGCAAGATTGATATGAAGCTCCTGGTAGGCGCCGCTGGTGTTTGCACACCCAACTTTGTGCTTCTGGAGGGTGTGGAGGGTTTGGCAAAGAAGTGCCGCCACTTGCGGTTCCCTGTCATTGTGAAGCACCTTTCAGGGTACGCCTCGGTTGGCATCCACAAGGACAACCGCTGCGATAACTTGGAGGAGCTCCAGGTGAAGGTGAAGTCGTTCCTGAAGGAGTTCAATCACGCCCTCGTGGAGGAGTTCATCCGTGGTCGCGAAGGCACCGTTCTCACCTGCGCCGACAGCAGTAGCCAGTTTGGTGTAAAGGTCTTTAAGCCGCTTATGTTCAAGTTCCTCCAGAATGACGATGACTTTGCGTACTTTGACAAAAAGTGGTCGATGGAGTGCAACGACAACGCCTACGGCTTCCTGCCGCAGAACGACCCCGCCTACCCGCAAATTGTCGACATGGCCCGCAATGCGTTCCGCCACATCATGAGCGGTGTTGGCTACGGCCGCGTCGACTTCCGCATCGACCCAAAAGGGGATGTGTACTTCCTTGAAATCAACCCCAACTGTGGCATGTGGTACGCTGAGCAGGACGGCGGCGACTTCGCCGATGTGATGGTGCAGGGCGATAAGTCGTGGGATCACGACCGCTTCATACGAAACGCCGTGCTGCGCGCGATGCGGGAGCAGGTGGCGCGGCGGCCGTGGTACTTCATCAGCCACGATTCCAAGGGCAACTTCTCCACACGCGCGAGCAAGACAGTTCGGACGGGTAAAAGTCTCTTCAGCGACGCCGCGCACCCGGTACCGGTCGTCGCGCAGGCGCTCTACAAGCTTGGTGAGGAGGACCCCACTGTTGGTTGCGTCATCCTACGTGGCGACCGCCTGCATCAGGCGGTGGCGATTCGTCACTCGTGCGAACCCAACATGCAGTTCATGCAGGGACGCACTCTTTCACTCGTCGCAAAACGCAAGATTAACGTTGGGGAGGAGCTGACCGTCGACTACGCGACGCTGTGTGATGAGAACATGCCGCCATTTGCGTGCAGCTGTGGGACAAGTAACTGCCGCAGCGTCATATTTCCCTCACCCCCCACACCACGCACGCTGGAAGGAAAGAACTTGCGGCGCATGCTGCGGGAGAAGAAGCGGGCGTGGTACAAGGAGAAGGAGGACCGCGAGGCAGAGCGTATGTTGAAGAAGCGCGCGTCGAAGGGCAAGGGTGGCGCCGCGTCCACGTCCACGGCATCACCTGCAGCCGGACCGTCCACCTCCACTAGCGGTGGGAGCGGCCCAGCTTCTAGCAGTGGCGGAGGCAACAGCAGCAGCAGCAGCAGCAGCAGTGGTGCTTCGGCGAATGGCGATGGTGCCACGAGAGGCACAATGTCCAAGAAGCAATAAGGCTGGAGGGAGGGAGTGAGAGGCCACACACGCTGACAACAATATCCTCATACAACTCCTTGTTGGCATGCACGCAGTTGCGTACACATAGAATGTGTCCCCATTGGCTATACCCCTACGTGAAGAGAAATTCCATAAATATATTTACGCAAGATATATACATATACATATATNTATATATATATCTTTATAGAAAAAAAAGAGAGAGATGGAAAGACGATGGAGGAAACATGGTAACTTCATTTATCTACATGCGTGCTTGTGTTAGTGTCTTTGTATGAAGAAGCGAGTGAGAGAAAGAGAGGTTCAAGTTGTGCGTGTGGACCGTCTTCACGGCTCGCCCATCCACATGAACTTCGCCTCTCTTTCTTTTGTTGTGCATTCCTGTGTTGTTGTGTCACGTCCATCAGGGTCGCACGACGTCTCTTGGCTCCATTGCAGACACACATACATGCATTCATCTGTGTTCGTTCGCTTCAGCATTCATTACGGATATGTGCGAGTCCAAGCAGGGAAAGAAAGTGACTCACTCACACACTCACACAGACATATATATATATATATA
>NW_008827240.1:0-2614 GCF_000691245.1 Trypanosoma grayi
GCCAAATGATGTACGGGGAACATGCATGAATTCTGGCCTATAAAGTTGAACGCCCCTCCCGAAAACCCACATTTTGGGATTTTGGAGTAACATTTTTATAAAATCCTACTAACCACACCACCAAGAACATCCACCCATACACAAACACAAACCCCACCCCACCCCACCGAAAGCAAGTGAGGTGTTATCGTTCCACACACCAGAGTCAAAACCCATCCCACCACAACCACCACAACCACAACAACCACAACCCCACTCCTGTCCAACCACACCACGCCAATACCATCCACCCCAAATAAAGTAGGAACTAAGGATAAACCCTAACCCACAATAATAATAATTATTCAATTCAAAATCAATATTAATCAATAACTTTTATCATATTACTATCATCTTTACCGTTATATATAAGTTCTCGTTATATCTATAATCTAAAAATTAAAATATTAAAGTATCAATAATTATAAATTAAATTAAATAATCACCCAGATACTATATTACACCAACCCCAATCGAAACCCCTCTCCCTGAAAATAGGCTATTTTTGGCCAAATGATGTACGGGGATCCTGTATGAATTTCCGGCCATAAAGTTGAACGCCCCTCCCGAAAACCCACATTTTGGGATTTTAAGCCAGCAGCATAAGCCAATGTTAATAAATCTAAGTCCAATTATATTAAAATCTTTAGTTAACTTTTACATCATCTATCTTCATTTTCTGGTTTATGTTCTAGTTTGTATATGTATCTATAAAGTTTAATAAAATATAATTAAAGACCATATTTTTACTATATTACACCAACCCCAATCGAAACCCCTCTCCCTGAAAATAGGCTATTTTTGGCCAAATGATGTACGGGGATCCTGTATGAATTTCCGGCCATAAAGTTGAACGCCCCTCCCGAAAACCCACATTTTGGGATTTTAGGTGCTCTATACAGCCAAAAAAGAACACATGCTAATAAATTTGATTGAATATATCTAATCTTAAACTTTCTATATCTAACGTTCACTTTTTGTTTTTGATCGATTTTTGTTTTATATAAAGATATCATAAAAGTTACATAAAGTTATCATATATTAATTATTTAAATTTAGGAACACCCCAGAGAATAGAAGTGCTTGTAACACGCACACCAAAGTACACCCAATTCAAAATTAAAATAAAATGCAACTATAATGGATTCCAAATACATGTAGCAGCCCTAACCGACCACCTCCCACAAGATCAAGCATGAAATAAATTTTACAAAATAAATAACACCATAAACCCAAACACACCCATATACTCAATCAAATACCATAATACAATATACCCCAAATTAAAATTAATTAATATTATATTACACCAACCCCAATCGAAACCCCTCTCCCTGAAAATAGCCTATTTTTGGCCAAATGATGTACGGGGAACATGCATGAATTCTGGCCTATAAAGTTGAACGCCCCTCCCAAAAACCCACATTTTGGAATTTTGGGAATACAACTTTATAAAGTTTGCCACTAAACACACAACCTACCCCAACCCAACCCACCCCACCCAACCCCAAACTAACGCAATCAGATACACCCCATAGGTTAGTATAAACCCCTCCCGCACCAAAGCATTATAACCACAAAGTAAATAATTAAATACTATATTACACCAACCCCAATCGAAACCCCTCTCCCTGAAAATAGGCTATTTTTGGCCAAATGATGTACGGNATAAAGTTGAACGCCCCTCCCGAAAACCACCATTTTGGAATTTGGGCCTCAGATTTTATTAAAACATTTTATTACACCTCCACCAAACCACGTAGCCACCCCCAAGACATAACCACCCACCCACACACACAAAACAATAATACCCCCACCACCCACCCACCCAAAGCACCCAACCCCGGAGAATATAACACCCCCACCCTCCTCAACCTCCCCGTCCACCATCCCACCACACCATCAACAAGAAACAAGCATAAACAATACACCCATATAATCACAAAGTTATAATAACAACAACACAGCTCAACCAACCAACACCTAATAACACCCAACCAGAACAATAACGAAATAATCACCCCATGCTAAACCTCTATTATTTTAACCAAAGTAACAACACCTTCGGAATTAAATACTATATTACACCAACCCCAATCGAAACCCCTCTCCCTGAAAATAGGCTATTTTTGGCCAAATGATGTACGGGGATCCTGTATGGCTTTTGGCCTATAAAGTTGAACGCCCCTCCCGAAAACCNTTTTGGCCAAATGATGTACGGGGATCCTGTATGAATTTCCGGCCATAAAGTTGAACGCCCCTCCCGAAAAGCACGTTTTTGACATTTTCGAGCACCAACACCACATTCAAGAGATACAACAGCATACACAGTAACATTAAATTTTAAGTCAAATTAGATTTTATTTTTATTTTTCTTATCGATTTTCCCATCTTTAGTTCTATCTATTCGTTTGATTATTGTATAGATATATAACTTTAAATATTCAGTTTAACTTTAACTCATATAAATTACTTTAAACACCAACATCCCCGAATTAATACTATATTACACCAACCCCAATCGAAACCCCTCTCCCTGAAAATAGGCTATTTTTGGCCAAATGATGTACGGGGA
>NW_008827241.1:0-2607 GCF_000691245.1 Trypanosoma grayi
GCGTGTAAATCGATTGTGAGAAAAGCATAGTCTCTGTAACAGATTTAATGAGGGGTTCTCTAGTGGTATCAAAGAGGTTACTTTTCTATAAGATTGGTGTCACTTTTTTTTGTGTGCAAAGGAATGATTGATCAAAGATGTGCAGTAGAATGCAGTGGGTGAGTTATATACTTTTTTATGAGCGCTGCCATGTACGTGGCGGATAGATAGAGTTATTTTGACTGGGGTTTTTTGTTGCTGTTTTGCCCATTTCTTACTTTATTGGTGAAGCTTTTTCATTGTCTCTGCTTGACCCTCATTGTGCTGTTGCTGCTGGCAAGGAAGAGGGCGCACGTATCGTCGCTACTAGCGCGAGGTGCCACCAGCACAGACAGTGTGGNAGGGAGCTGACACTGGTTAATGAATACATGTGTTATGATGGGCCATCCCAATAGTTGCATTGTAATTACAAGCAGTAAGTGTTGCCCAATAAATTGGGCGCTGGGCGAAGTCTGGCTGCAAGTATGTGTGTGAGTGTTAATTGCATGTGTGCATGATTTCTTCTTTGTTGGTGAGGCTTTTTCATTGTGTCTGCTCGACCCTCATTGTGCTGTTGCTGCTGGCAAGGAAGAGGGCGCACGTATCGTCGCTACTAGCGCGAGGTGCCACCAGCACAGACAGTGTGGTGCGGGCGATATCTGCTCTGTGCTGGGATCCGCTGCAGGTGTCAGCTGGTGTGGGGAGACCGATGATGTGTGTGTATTCATGAACGGCTCAGACACTGTGGGAGTTGCACCGGCGTGCCTGATATTGGCGTTGTGCTTGTGCGGGCTGTGTCACTTTGCTTGGGGTGTTGTTGTTGCTTTGGTGCTCTGGTGCGTGGGCGCGGTGCAGGGTCTGCTGCGCTGGAGGTGTGTGTGTGTCTGTGTGGCGAGCGAGGACGCGCCAGACTGTGTTTGTTTTGTCTCATTCGGAGGCTGATCATCCCCTTTGTTGTTGTTTGCCGACGGCTGCTGTGCTCTTGGCGGTGACGCCTGCGTGTGTGCGGCGGTGCGATTCGGCCCTTGTGTGCGCGGCTGTCCTGCCAGTGCGGGTGCTGAGCGCGTCCACTGGTCGTGTGGGGCCCGNNTTTGTGCGGTGGCCATATTGGGGCAACCTGTGCCCTGTGCCGGCGGGGAGCAGTACCTGCGACGCTGAGCTGTTGGCTGCTGTTGCTTCCTCGCCCACCAGCTTTGTGCGACTGGAGGCGCAAAGGCTGCGGAGCTGTACCGATGGGCAGCCTGTGCCTGCTGCGTAGCACGGCATTGGTGGTGGTGTGCGGCCCTCCGCAGCCCCGTGGTGATGTGTGACTGTGGCTGCTTGTGGTTGTATTTCTTGGTNCCTTGTTTGTGCCTGTGTACTGACACGACGAGTTGCAACTGCCTCAGTGGGCAATGAAGGCGGTGGAGAATGGCGCAAGGGTGTGGAGCTGGTGGCAGAAGCAGGGTGGGCTCTTGGGTGGGTTGCTGTGCGCGGCGTGCTCTGGTTGTATTACCTCGAGAGGTGCTCTGATTGCTGTGGCTGGGGGGTTTGACATCTGGTTGCAACTGCGCTTGGCTGCGTGTGTGTGTGGACGCAGTGCATGCCTTCTTTGTTGTGCCGTTGCTGCCGTGGCTTTCTTTTTGTTTCTCTGAGTGTTGTATGTGTTCTTTTTTTTCCTCCTTTTTTTTTCCTTTTTCCTTATAGTTGCATTCTTTTTGTATGCGTTCGCCGCCCCATCGTTTGTTGCGGATAGTTGTATTAGTGTCATGTGGGTTAGCTTTGTTTTTTTTGCTTTTTTGTGGGGACGATGGAGTGTCTTCAACTTCGCGGGAAATAGCTCTTGGTTCTTCTTTTTATGACCCTAACCGACCACATGATGTGACGAGTTCTTTCGACAAAAGAAATGATGTACTCGTTGTGCCTACGCGAACGGGTACATATCTGTGCGACTACATGGCGACCGCGAAACATGTGTCTGGGGGATGTGTTCAGTCCTGTGGTTTGAATAGACAAGAAAGTGGCGGTGAATTCAACTGTCACGTGCGGGCGCGGGGACGCGGAGAAGAGGTGATTTTGGCGGATATTGTGATCAATCATAATGGACCTGTTCCGAGACGTTTTGCGAATGGCCGACCATACACTACACTGTTCTACTCGGGGGAAAGTAATTACACCGACTACAAACGAGGAAATGACGCTTACCAACGTCAGTATGACGAGGTTGTTTCCTTTCATCAACATAGGCGGTATTATTTCACCTGGGCTAAACGTCACCAGTCTTCATTTATGGATATTATTCGTAGCAACAAGGGGAGTAACGGTGAGGCTTACAGTACGACGTGGTCTGTATGGAAGCAACGTCAGTCGGCGATTGCGGTGTTTGTTTCCAGATGCAAAGCACGCCGTGTAGAGGTGATCCATCGTCTGTCAAGGTACTACCCTGTTCATAGTTACGGTAAGTGCGCAAAAAATAAAAAGATTCCTCCCCAATGTGCTACCATCGGTGGGCGGTACCTACAGAAGATGTGTGTGATGCGGAAGTACAAGTACGCCATGGCGCTGGAGAACTCGAGGGAGCAGGACTACGTGACAGAGAAGGTGTACCAC
>NW_008827242.1:0-2607 GCF_000691245.1 Trypanosoma grayi
AAAAAAAAACAAGAATGAAGTGGTGCACTGACCGAAACGCCCCCATTGCTCAAAGGGAGCGACAGAGACCCGCACGTGTGCGCGTGTGCGGGACGCAGCAAAGATATATATATATCTATATGTCCGCTCTTCTCTCAGGTTTTACATTCCTCCCACTCCATCGTGCCAGACTGGTATTTAAGTGGGCCCCACTTCAGATCTCAGTTAATGGTGCCTTACTTCCTTTTTTTCTTTTCTCCCCCTCGCTTATTCACTCTTGTCTTCTTGCTGCATGATACGCCGTCCTACTTTGCGTTTCTGCTGCTGCTGCTCAAGGCATGGCCCGCACCCCTACGCACTCCTCCGCGTGGCGGCAAGAGTGGCTCACGTGCGCGCCATACGAAGCGCCGCTGCTCCCTGAAGCAGCATTGCCGCCGACGCCGTCACGAGTAGCACGTCCCGCACGTCCTGCAGCAGCTGCTGCTGCTGCCACATCGCTGTATTTTGCGGGTGGGCTCCGTTGCTGCTGGCACTGCCGGTGCGCAAGCGGGCACTCAGAAGCAGCGCACTGACGCCCAGCGCGAGGGCCGCACAGACCGACAACACAAACGTCAGCATCAGCAGCGGCACCAGCCCGCTAAAGCCCCACCGCACCCCGGCGAGAGAACGCATCAGCCCTGCCAGCGGCACCGCCAGCGAGACGCCATAAAGCGCAGTCGCCCAGAGTGGCAGCGGCGCATTGGTTCCTAGAAACGCCGTCACAACGCCAACAACAGCTGCAGCTGCTGGGCCGGACTCATAGAAGCGCACGACAGGGCCGAACAGCGGAACGAGGCACAGCGGCAGTGATGCGAGAGCGAACAGCAACATCAGGCCCACCGTGTGTACCGCGCCGCCCATCGAGTCTCCGTCGTTGTCATCGCCGTTGCTGTTGCTGTTGCTGTTGTTGCTGCTGCTGCTGCTGTGGGGCGACAGGAGCGGCTTGCACCACGCGACGGTGAGGCACGCCACCGCAAAGATGCAGCCACACGCCAAGCAGCGGAGCAGAAAGCACGAGTCCACACGCGAGACTGCCTCGCGAAGACCACGGGCGCTGACAAAGCGGCGGAACGTGCGCGCCGCCCCGACACACGACGCTGACGGCAGCAGTGCACAGATGCCGAACGCAAACAGCGGCACCGTACACGTCGCGTACAGAAACACCCGCACCGCCTCAGCTGTGCCCCCGTTGCTGATGCCACTGCTGCTGCTTCTATGTGCAATAGCGGGAAACATAAAGAACCCCAAGGTGACAGAGGCCAGCCCGGCGTGGAATGCGACAAACAGCAGAACAGGGACGCCCGCGATAAAGCCCAACTCCACGCAGGCGAAGAACAGCAGCGGCACCATCAACCCTGCGAGCCCCACACCATGCAGCAACTGCGCCGCCACCAGCAGCACAAATTCGCCGTGGGCAAAGCCATGCATCGTGCACACCCCGCTCCACACCATACATACAGCCGCACCGACTAGCAAAATGTGTGGCATGGCTGGCGTGGAGGCACCACACAAGAGCACAAGGGGCGCGAACACGCTGAACGCCGCAGCGTCTGCGAAGACGAGAGCAAGCTTGACGGTTTGCTGCCGGGCAGCAACCCGCTCAACGCCGGCGACGACGTCAATGGTGGCGAAGAGGCTGTTGTGCAGCAGCGAGAGACCGATGATGACTGCGGCAAATGTGAAGAGCACCGCGTGACGCGTCACGCCGCGTATCCACGGCTGGGGCACGACATCAGCGGCTGCAAGCCCACCCATCTCAACATCCTCAGCGGCGGGAGAACGAGCAGCAACCGAACTGTCGCTCCCAGTATCCACCTCTTTAAAGACAGGACGTTCGTCATCGTAGAGTTGAAAGGTCAGGCACTTCCGCTTCCTACCAAAATTCTGCCCGTCGCCATGGAAGGGATACAGGAGCGTCTCCTGCGCGTTGCAGCCCCCTATAAGTGTGGCATCGTCACGAGTGTTCTCCACACTCCCATACGAAGGCACTGATCTGGCGGAACGACGAGGTGTATGTCTTGGCCGTTGCCGTCTCTGTTGTTGTTGTTGGTGGTGGTGGTGGTGCTCTTGTTGTTTCTCTTCCTGCTGCTGTGGATGTGACTGCTGCTGCTTCTGTGGCGATGGCTGTGGCTGTGGCTGTGGATGTGGCTGCTGCTGCTGCTGCTGTGGCGATGGCTGCTGCTGTGGCTGTGATTGTGGCTGCTGCGGCTGTGGCTGCGGCTGCGATGGCGGCGGTGGCGATGGCTGCTGCTGTGGCTGTGATTGTGGCTGCTGCTGCTCCTGCGGTGATGGCTGCTGCTGTGGCGATGGCGGTGCCCTTTGTGGGGTCGTCAGGAAGCTTTGCGGCCATGGCCCTTGCACAGCGCCGGCGGTCCCCTGCGCCTCTTCCAGCTGCTGCTGCGCCCCCTCTCTGCGTGCAGCCCTTGCTGACGACGCCGGCGTTGTCGTCAAGGATTGCACCACCACTCCATCCTCGTCCACCGGCGCCCTTTCGAGCGACGGCTCCATCGAGGTGTAGCTGTCCCGCACGCTGCGCCTGCGCTTCGTGCTGCTGCCCGACACCTGCGACTCCCGCCCGCTGCGCCACGG
>NW_008827243.1:0-921 GCF_000691245.1 Trypanosoma grayi
CGCGGTCGCCCCACTCGTCGTGGTACTCCGAGAGCGCCTCGTACACCAGCTCCTCTGGCAGCGGCTCATTCTCCTCCTCCTCATCGTCGTCCTCGTTCTCCTCCTCTTCCTCCTCCTCCTCCTCGTCACGGGTGTTCTCGGCGTCCTGCTGCGCCGCGAGGTTTGCGCTGCGCTTCGCGTCGCGCCGTTGCTGCCGCGCCTGCACCTCCGCCGGCGTCGGAAGCTCAGGCCGCATCTCCTCCCACTTCCCATACACCATCATCTCCGTGGACTCGATCGGGAAGCCGAATGCCATGCGCTTCGCCCGCTTCACCAAGTACTCTGTGAGCATGAAGTGCCGCTGCCGCGCGGCCCACTGGAGAAGCGTCTGCTGCGTCACAGGGTCCCGCTCCNTCACCAAGTACTCTGTGAGCATGAAGTGCCGCTGCCGCGCGGCCCACTGGAGAAGCGTCTGCTGCGTCACAGGGTCCCGCTCCGCGAGCATGCGCTCCAGCTCCTCGTCGTCCTCGACGTCATTGAGGAAGCGCAGCAGCTTTCCTAGCTTCGGCGCCTTCTTCTTGCGCATCACCTCGTCGTCTTCCTCCTCCTCTTCCGACTCGCTGATGTCGCGATGACCGCCTTCGCTGCTGCCGCGACGGGCGTACTCGGGATGCACGAACTGCCAGATGAGCGGGAGCTCCATCGTGAACTCCTCGTCCTGCTCGCCGTCCGACATGGTGCTGCTGCTGCTGCTGTGGCTGTTGCTGAGGTTGTGTGTCGCCCCTCCTCACCGCACTATCTCACGCAATCACTACCTCTCTCTCTCTCTCTCTCTCTATACCTACCTATCCCACTCGATCTCCCAGTGAATGGGCGTGTTGGGCAAGGCAACAGCGGAGAGGAAGGACAGGCGTGCTACACACACACACACACACACACACA
>NW_008827243.1:1037-2601 GCF_000691245.1 Trypanosoma grayi
ATATATATATATATTACGTATGTATCTGCCACCTCCGATAGAAAAGACAAGGACAAACTCCCCGCTGACTTCTTCTCACTCAGACGATACGGCGCGAAGGCGCACGCGTCATTGTGCGCCTCCGCCCCACACGCCCGGCCGCAACCACCCACACGATAGCCCCAGCAGACCCCAACCGCAACAACGCACGGAAGAAAAGGAAGACAGGATGAAGCAACAACACACTAAAGAGAAGTAGCAAAGAAAGAAAAAAAAAACATGGGAAGAACGATCCTCCGCCGTGCCCTCCCCCCCCCTGCCGCGGGTGCCAGACGGCGCGGAGCCAACCAACACACATACCCACGCACACAGAAACAGGCAGCGCCGCACAATTCCTGCTGCGTGTCGCCACCCGCGGCTGCGCTCACCAATCCCCCCACGGGTCCACGCCGTCCTCAGCCAACATCGCCGCCTCCCACCTCGAACTCTTCCCTGGCTGCGGCCTCACGCTGTTCGTTGCGGCAGCGGTGGCCGCTGAGGTGCCGACCTCCACGCCGCTCCGAGCGACCTCCCTTGCGGCTGGCGTCGTTTCCCACTTTGCATCCGCCTCCGCCGTACTCGCCCCCTCGTGCTGCTGAGGCACCAGCGCTGCGGAGGATAACAACGCCTGCGGCTCCTGTGGTGATCGCGGCTCGGGCGACCCAATGATCAACGCATCAATCTCCAGAGACGCCGCCCTTGGTGGCGTCTCCAGGCGTATAAACTCCGTCGGCAACACGCATTGCTGCTGTGCAGCGTGGGTGGGAGGCAAATTGTCCTGCCCGCTTCTCAACAGGCGTTCAAGAAGGCACTTGCCCTGGCGCAACTCCTCCCTCGCGTCGTGCAGCTCCTGCAGCACCACTCGCAGCGCCGCCTCCGCCTTGTCGGCGCGTGCCGTCTCCTGCACTAATGCAGCCGTCTTCTTACTGCGACGCCGCAACGAGGAGACTGCTCCAACTGCAGCCGGCTTCTCCTGCTGCTTTTGTTGCTCCTGGTGGCGCTGTTGCTGGTCCACCAGCTTCTGCTTGAGCTCAGCCACGCTAGATCGTGCAGAGGCCAATCGCTCCTTCAAGTTCCGCACGCAATCTTCCTTCTCCTCCGCGCGGCAGTGCAGCAGACTGTTGAGTCGCCGCAGCCGCTGCAATTCCTCCTGCTGCTGCTGCGCCGTCGCGGCGGCCGTCTCCAACTCGCGCAGCCGTTTGTTGTGGCGGCGGACCTCCGCCTCTGATCGACGCCAACGCACAGCGAGCTTCTGCACGCCCTCATACACACCAACCGCAACCTCAAACAGTGTGGCGCAGCTGCAGCTGTCCTGCATGAGGCACTGCAGTAGCTGCAGAGCATGCGAACTGCCTTCGTCGCTCGCCGAACGCGGCCCACCACCACGGCCCCGTGAAGCGGAGGCCGCGCCCTTGCTGTTCCTGTTGCCATCGCTGCTGCAGAGGGCCCCCATCGCTTTCATGGCGGCCTGCAGCGACGACGCGGGCGGCCGTGGGAATGTCACCACCGGTCGCGCCGCGAAGCCACTGCCGCGCCGTGCCGCTTC
>NW_008827244.1:0-2596 GCF_000691245.1 Trypanosoma grayi
TAAAGTTGAACGCCCCTCCCGAAAACCACCATTTTGGGATTTTAGGAGAATCTTTCATCAAACTCTACCAACATTATACCACCCCTTAACACCCGTCTTAACCTCTGCATTAACCCCCTGCCTTAACCTCTGCATTAACCCCTACCCAACCACAACCCTAACCATACACTAACCTCCACCTCACCACAAACCTAACCAAACCACCCCCCACCCCAACACACCTACCCAACCCAGCTCAAACTATTTTCGTAACCCAACACCACCCTCACCCAACACACCCACAATAAACTAAAGTTTAATTTTAATTTAAATATAATTTTAATATTAATTTTTGTAGATATCATATACAATCCAGATTATATTCTGTTATGTATTCTAATTGTTATATAAATCGTTAATAAATAATAAATAAAGAAAATAAACCATATAATTAAATTTATCTACCCCGATACTATATTACACCAACCCCAATCGAAACCCCTCTCCATGAAAATAGCCCATTTTTGGCCAAATGATGTACGGGGAACATGCATGAAATCGGGCCTATAAAGTTGAACGCCCCTCCCACCATCATCATTNATTTTTGGCCAAATGATGTACGGGGAACATGCATGAAATCGGGCCTATAAAGTTGAACGCCCCTCCCGAAAACCCACATTTTGGCATTTTAAGATCAACATAATAGCCAAGATAATAATAAATAATAAATAAGTAATTCTAATCCATAACTTTAAGATCACACTTTTCATTTTCACTGTACATTAAACTTTTATTTTTGTTTTATATATATCTAAATTATAATAGAAATTAATTAACTAAATGAATTATTTATTATATTACACCAACCCCAATCGAAACCCCTCTCCCTGAAAATAGCCTATTTTTGGCCAAATGATGTACGGGGATCCTGTATGAATTTCCGGCCATAAAGTTGAACGCCCCTCCCGAAAACCCACATTTTGGCATTTTTGACAAATTCTGGATCAAACTGAAATTAAATATCAAATAATTTAACACAATACAACAACCACAAACCTCGCAACGCAACCATACTAACCCACCTTAACCCAATGTACAATAATAAATTTAAAGTTTAATTATAGTTCAATATAAATTCAATATTAATTATTATCATTATTTATGTATAAGTTCATTCATATACGTTTCTTATTATATAAAGTTTAACTAAAATAGATATCATATATTAAAATTCAATTTAAATAAACAAAGAACACACCCACCAAATAATTAAAGACTAAATAAATAACAAATTAATAAAGCATTATACCAACCCCACCCACTGAATTAAATAATTATAACCCTACGTAAACTAAAACCAAAACCAAAATCAAAACCAATCCAACTGCCCCGAATTAATACTATATTACACCAACCCCAATCGAAACCCCTCTCCCCGAAAATAGGCTATTTTTGGCCAAATGATGTACGGGGATCCTGTATGGTTTTTGGCCTATAAAGTTGAACGCCCCTCCCGAAAACCCACATTTTGGCATTTTATGACCTCTATGATACCCAAAACAATAAATTTAAAATAAACATTTAATATTAAATTATAAAGAAGTACACACCATCTTTTCTATCATTATTTCATTGATGTTCCATTTTCATATAAGATAACCATAAACTTTTAATCTTTAAAATACCACAATTATAAATTTATTATATTACACCAACCCCAATCGAAACCCCTCTCCCTGTATTTTCACGATTTTAGGCCAAATGATGTACGGGGAACATGCATGAATTCTGCCCTGTAAAGTTGAACGCCCCTCCCGAAAACCCACATTTTGGAGATTTAGGTACAATTCAAATTCAATTTCAATAACGCAAATATATCAACCCCAAAATAACATAAACCAACACAAACACAAAAATGTACCGCCAACAACACCCACACCACCAACACCCACCCCACAGTTTTAAATTAAATTAATAATTAATATTCTAAATACATAATCAATATTTACAAATTTCATGTAACTTTTATTTTATGATTCTTATTATCTTTGTAGTTTATATAGATATTAAATATAAATAATTCACAAATACAAATACCATTATTAATTTTATTATATTACACCAACCCCAATCGAAACCCCTCTCCCTGAAAATAGGCTATTTTTGGCAAAATAATGTACGGGGATCCTGTATGAATTTCCGNCCATAAAGTTGAACGCCCCTCCCGAAAACCCACATTTTGGGATTTTAGAGGCTATAAAACACACACCAAAATAATAATAAATTCAAATCAAGTAAAATTTTATAGTTAAAGTATATGTATTACAATCTATCTACCAATCGAACTAACATTTTGTAGTTTATATATAACTTAATATAATAGAAATAGTTTAATCATTAATTATATTTTAAATTTTAAACACAACCAGCAACGTAACTATAGCCACCAAACCACACGTAACGGAAGTAATCACCACCCAACCAACCAAACAAAACGTCAAAATAGTATTACACAAAATAACACCAAGAATAACCACCGCGTTACTATATTACACCAACCCCAATCGAAACCCCTCTCCCTGAAAATAGGCTATTTTTGGCCAAATGATGTACGGGG
>NW_008827245.1:0-2590 GCF_000691245.1 Trypanosoma grayi
GAGGTGTCGACGAATCCAAGAATGGGAAAAAATGCCGGTATTCACTTATTTAAGAGGAAAATCTTCCTCTTCTTCCCGCGAAGCAACCCGCGTACAATGCGAGCGTCGAAGAATACTGTGGCGCTGAAAAATAGTTCATGTAAAGTTCCCCTTGTGCTTCTGACGCCGCCCATAGCGAATCAGCCCGTTCTTTTGGATGCCCTGCGCCAACGGCGCAAACAGATCCAGCTTGTTTACGGTTGCGGCGCATCGGCCAAGATATTGTGCGCCGCCCAAACGGTATTCCATGGGGCCGGCCTGTTTTCCCAATTGTCTCGGGAGGCGGGGGTCCAAGTCGTTTTCCACGACCGCTGCTGCCGTGTGCGCCAGGGCCCCTCTTTTTATGGAATGCGCGGCCATTTTGTATGGGTGAAGAATGGTTTCTATTGCTGTTGTTGTGATGGCGGTTGGCTGTTCGCTTTCCCCCGTGGCCTTTATGACTGCGCACGCCCTGTTGGCGCCCCCCCCCCTGATCGCCACATATCTTTCTGCCCTGCGCAGGCCGCTTTTGAAGGCCTTCGGCAGGGCCCCCAATTGGCAATAGTGGCGTTCTGGTTTCGCGAGTGCGGGGCGAAGCTTTCCTTTTGTGGCTGTGCGATTTTCCCCTTCTGCTGGCTGCGGCAAAAGCGGGCCGTAATGCTGCAGTGCCCCGCTTGGGTGGAAGCGGCTCTGTGATGGGGCGGGACCCCCGCCGAGGCATGGGACCAGCCTGTTTGATGGGATCGCCGGCCGTCGGCTTAGAAAGGCCGGGAAAAAACATTCGCGCCGGCGCGCTCTGCCGCCAGCAGGAAAATTAGACCCCCCATGTGCTCTATAGCACTGCCTTTTGCGAGTTGCAAGCTGGCAATAAAAAGGGGAAGCGTTTCTTCCCCGGCTGTCAATCTATGGTGGGCAGCGACCTCGTAAAACACCTTATGGTAGACGCCTTTCGGTTCCACGCTGAGCGCGTCCACATGCGCTTGGCCATCCTGCTGGCATCCGGCGCCAATCCCACGATGTACGGTTCGTGGGTGGGAGCTTGAATTTGTGGTGACGTTGTTTGCCGGTTTTCCCTTCAGGGAAAAGGTCCCCTTGTTTCTTCAAAGCCTCCTTGAAACAACTCCCATGGTTGTGGAATGGCCGAGGGCAACACGCCCAAATGCCATATAACGGCCGGAATTTCCGGGAGACCCCCGTAGAGGGGAAGGGGTGTCAAGGTGATGGCGCCGGGCGTATTTTGACGCGCCGGGGGCCGCAGCCTTGAAGCCGAAGGCCAAAGGGGTCGTTGCGTCCGGGGCCGGGCCTCGTTTTTTGGCGGAGCGCCCGGTCAGGATGTATTCACCCGGGCGCGTCGTGCTATAATAGCCTGCTCGACCGCATTTGTAACAGCACACCTGGCTCGGAGGAAGGGCGTGTCTCTGCCACTTGGCCTTCTGAGCCGCTTGCGGAAAAATGTTGTCCCTTTTGTTGGGTTCATCTGCAGCATTGTAAGCAGATCGAGTCCACACGCCAGGGTGGTCCTTCACTGCCTGGATTGTGTGCAATTGGGTATGCAAGCGTCTGCCAAACTGGAGATGTTCCTCCAAAAAACCGTCCGGACGCACGCCAAAAACCCATGCCACGAAATTACCCCACGCCTCCGAATATGTTGGACCAGGCGTTGTTGGCACAGAAAGGACGTATTGAAACACCAAAATAAGATTTTCAGGCGCTCTATTTTCGATATATTTCATTTCAACTTAGAATGTGCGAATTTCCTTTTCCAGTTTCACCCCTGACGCCCAATTTTTACCACGAGGTTCTTGAAAACTCCGACAAACAACTCCTGCCAAAGGTTGCTGGGCTCTTGTTGTTGGAATCTTTTCCATGCCCAGTCATCAATTCGTTTAGCTTGTGTAGAGGCCTTTCCTTGTTCTTACACGCTTGATTTATCGGAGATTCCGCTTTGGCACGTTTTGTTTTCCCTGTTTTCAGACGTAGCCAATTTTCACCACAACATTTTATTGGTATGGTGGTGGGCCTCCAACTGCGCATCTTGTTGGTTAATAATTTATTGCATCTGTGCCGTCTGCTGTTGCATCCCAAGCAGCTGATTATGGCCTTTTTTTTGCGCCCGAAGAGTTTCATCAGCCAGTTGCGCGCGAGGCTTTGCATATTGTTGATGAAGCGCATATTCTGTGGCCTCTAAAGTTGCCCATTCCGTGGGAAGTCCCGATTCTTCTCCCTTCTAAAGCTCAAAAGAAATCCAAAATTCCTCGGCAGTGTGAAACTTAACAAGGTGTTTCATAACAATGCCCAATCCATTTTGTGTTTCGGATCCACATAAATCATGAGCACCCCACCCCCAAAATGCCAATAGGCCGCGCACATGGTAAACCGCGTGGGGTTTCTGCGCTGGCCGAAAATCAAAGAAAAACAGGGTTGGTCTCTTCTGGCGTATGGGCCATATAAAAGCCTTTCCACCTGCCACCCGCCCACCGTAGGAGAGAGATGGGCGTGTTGTAGAAAGCATACTTCTACCAAACAGAAAAAGTTGCTTTTTTTTCCCTTAAACTTGACCTTTTTTTTTTTT
>NW_008827246.1:0-2589 GCF_000691245.1 Trypanosoma grayi
GTCGTGTGACGGCAAGACAATGGCGAAGAGCATTGACGCCGCGTCTTCACTGTCGTGCCTGGGAAGGGCGTCGTGCAGCAGAAAGGTCTGCAGGCGCTGCAGCAGGGCCGTGACAAAGGGCGGGTTTACTTCGTAGTGCCCGGCGACAAGCGAGAGGTCGAAGAAAGCACCAAGGCTGCCAAAATAGAAATCTGTATCGGGGAAAAGAGAGCCGAACTGTGGCAGCTGCGCATTGAGTGGACTGGCGAAGGCTTCGCACTGCACGTCAAAGGCCTGGTGCAGGTGTTGCAGCACGAGCGGTGGCACCGCCGCATGTGGGCCCTGATTGTAGCCCAAATCACCAAGCAGTGCGCGGTAACGCAGCAGCATCGTGAACACACGCAGAAAGAATGGTTCCCGCGTGGTAAAGACATACAACCCGTCCATTTCTTTTGATGATGATGGTGCTATTGCTGTTTCTGTTTTCACCTCCTGCGGCAGGCCCTGATCCTGTTGTTCCTGTTGCTGTGCCACTACACGCCGCCACAAGACTTGGGCCTCCGCGCCGTTCCCCCCCTCCCCTTCCGNTCGCACCCGCGCGTCCCACAAGAGTGACAGCCGCTCGAGTACGCGCTGCAGAACCTCCACTGTCTGCCCCCCGTAGCGCAGTGTCACGCAGTCACGCGTCATCTGCACCTCCATCACGCCGCCTTGCACCGCGTCCCTCTCACCGCTGCGCCGCGACAAATGGCGCGCGTGCAGTTGTGTTCGCGCCTCCCTCGCGCAGTGGCCCATGCGGACGGCGATAGTCCTTGGAAGGCCCCTCCGCACCTGCGCAGCGGCCGCCGCGTGTGTGGGGCGCAGTCTACGCACGGCAAGTGTTGCGGCGAAGAAGAGACACGTGGAGGTGCCACGCGCGCTGCACGCCTCATCCGCCGGGAGCAGCGCGTCCACGTACAGCGGCTGCGGCGGCTGCAGCGCCACCTCCTCGCGCTCGACGCGGCGCCGACCTGCAGATGCCGCTGCTCCGTCTGATGGGGTTGTTGTCGTTATCGGCTCAATGTCGACCCAATACTGTCCTCCAGCCATGTCGGCGACGTCCACCACTTTGTGCAGCGCCGCCACGCCGTCGCCGTCGCTGCCGTGGCGAAGGCGAACAGTCGCGCCACGGTCGAGCAGCGTCAACGCCTCACGGTGCGTGTGCGTCTCCGCCATGTCGTTCAGGCTCTGCATCACCCAGCGTGCGGGCAGCTCCCGGGACTCCTGGGGGGTTAACAGCGACCAGTCGCGCGCCTTGGCGTTGAGCGGGTCGTTGCTGTCGTTCTCATCCCCGTCGCAGAAGGCGCCGCGGCAGTGAAATGCGCCCTCGAGTGTGTGGGAGAGCTGCACGAAGGTGCGGTACCGGTCCACCTCATCCTCGGCACCCATGAGAGCAGCGCACACCTCCTCTTCCGCTGGTGTGGTGGCTGCAGTGCTGTTGCCCTTACCAGAAGCCGCTCCTGCAGTAGATACCGCACCGGGGGTGTGGGCACACAGTGGCAGGGTGCGACAGAGGAGGAGAGCTGTGCGGGAGTTGATACGCACGTTATAACGCACAGAAGAAGCAGCAGCACCGGAGTTCATGCTCTCTTTTTCATGGAGTGCGACAAAGGCGCTTGTGATGTCGCAAAAAGGCTCAGCGACGGCGAAGGCGTCATCCACACCCTCACGCCTTGTCCGCACTCGCATGTGCTTCAAACGCCTCTTGTTCTTGTGATTTCGTTCTCCACCGCAGCGTGCTGCGTGTCTGCGTTCCACCTCTTATACGGCAACGGTTCACGTGTACGTGTGTAGAGTGGTGTGGTGTAGCAGGCACCAACAGCAGCAGCAGCAGCAGCAGCAGCAGCAACGGTGAAAAGCAACCAAAGGAGCAGAGAAAAGAGTGGATTGTGAAGGCGTGGCAGCGGGATGGCAGAGAAACCCCCGCATGGCGTGTAGAGACCATCACACCGATGGTGAGAGTTGGCAGCATAACAATAGCATCCGAGTAGTAGTGGAGGTGCAGGAGGAGGAGAAGGAGGACAAGTAAAAGGAGGAGGACAAGTAAAAGGAGGAGGAGAAACAGGAAAGCTGAAAAATGCTGTAGCTCCTTTCAACAAAACAAACAGTAGAGCAGAGAACTACACAGCAACAAATAAGGAAAGCGGCACCCTCCCACGGTTTTCCCTTGCTGTGTTGCTGTACGGTTCTCTTCAGTTTCGGAGGGGGAGCAAGAAGGCAATAGCATATGGAAAACAAACACACACACACACACACACACACCACTAGACAGACGCACTTTACTCATGCATCCCCAACTAAGAAGGGGGCAAAGGAAAGAACAACACAACATATTAATGACAAAGCCAAGAAGTCTACTGGAGTGAGAGGCAGAATGAAAGGGTTAGAGTACACAAACGTACATGCATAATAGCATATAGAAGAGGAGAAACAGTGTAATCGAAAAAAAAATCAGTGAATGTCGCGTGTAGCTAAACAAGAATGAAGGCCGTATATGGATTCCGTGATGGGACACATCCACAATCGGCTGTAATACTAACAACAAGCAGGCTACACACACACACACACACA
>NW_008827247.1:0-2588 GCF_000691245.1 Trypanosoma grayi
CACGCGCACCGCCACCGCACCGTCCGCGTTGCGCTTCGCCGCCTGCTTCACGAATAGCGGGTGCCGCTGCCCGAGCGAGATGTGCACGCCGAACTGCCGCTCAAACGCCGTCACATCGCTGACGACGCGGTCGCGGCCGACGTACGGGCTGAGGCCGATGCCGAGCTCCCGCACGCAGCACGCGCCCTCCGTCTGCCGCACGAGACCAATGAGCTCCACAAGTTCTGCCGGTGCGTCGGCCGACAGCTCCGTCACAACACCGCGCTCAATGCGCATCGTCACCGGCTGCGGCCGCGACATCGCGACCTCCTTGAATAAACTCGGGTACGCAAATACACTGCAGGTGCCATTCAGCTTGCTCAGGTCAAACGACTCACTGATCACCTCGCCCACTGGGAATGTTCCACCAATGCTGCTGCCGACACACGCACCACCACAGCAGTTGTTGCTGCTACGCACAGCGTCCTCGTCACCGGTTGGAGACGATGTGCGCCCCGCCGTGCCCTTCTTCCCCGTGCGTTTCAGCATCTCCAAGTACTCCTTCTTCTTCATACGACCCCGCTTGTCAGCATCACACGCAGCCCCAACTCCCGCTGCATCGTCCTCTTCCTTGCCCCTGCCCCCACTCACATTGTCACCGTCGTTGTCATGGTCATGATCTTGGCCGCAATGCGCAGGGAAGCGCTGGCGATGGCTCCAGACATGGTTACGCTCCGGCGTGTGTGCGGCAGCGTAGTAACCGGTGTTAAGCAGACAGTCTTCCATTCCACCATCGTAACTCAGCACATGTCCGTCAGACCCGATTATGCGCAGCGGCGCACCTGGGCCACTGATCTTCAACGGCGCAGAGGCCTTGCTCCCGTCATTATCGTTGCTGCCGCTGGTGGTGTTATTGACATGATTACCGCCGCCTTCCCACTCCCACGACAGCACACCCGCGTTGTACACGGTCCACAGGTCTTTGTTTGTCATTGCCTCGTGGAATGAGAGTGGTTGGGTCACACTCACTGGATCACTGCTGTCGCCGTCTACATCGCTGTGCCTCGCCCAACTCCACGCGTCAATTGAGTCAGCAATGGCGCGGCCAATCGACTCCGCCACCTGTGGTTGTAGGGAACAGGAGCGCATGTAGTGCACCATCTCTGGATCTTCCAGACAACGCTTCCTGCTCGCCACATCGTTGCCATTGCCGTTTGCGAGTGCATCCGCGGTGCGGCTCATGCACTCGAGGTGGTTGTGCTCCGCGACGCGAAGACCCATGTTGAAGAGGTCCAGCCGCAGGCGGTACTTCTCCAATTCATTCTGGAATGCATGACGCTGAATCAGAACACAGCCCAGCAGCTCGCGTGGCGGCCCCACACACAACGCACGGAAAAGCGTCTCCTTCCATGAATCCGCCTCGCCACCTCTCTCGCTTCTGTTACTGTCGTCAGGCGCGAGGAGAGGCGCCACCGTGTCAAATACGACCCTCATTTTCTCCTCCGACCAGCGCCGATCTGTCACTGCGGCGTCTGTGTCCGTCGCCTCACCGCACTGCCGCAGAAATGTCTGAAGTGTTCGCACGTTATCCAGGAAAGTCTCCGCGCAGAACGGCAGCACGCCGTACGTCACCTTCCAGTTGCTGTCCAACCCAGCTGCGTAGCACGGCGTCGCCGCCGCCGCGTCGAGGCTCACGCGGAGTTCGCCCACTGGACGTGCTAGCTGTGAGCAGTTAAAGTCGTGCAGCTCCTGCAGATACCCCTCTAGCAGAACCTTCTGCAGCGTGCACGGCGACCGGTCAACGACTAGGAGGACGTGCGGAACGGCGCCGCGGAAGGCGGAGAGGCGCAGACTCTCCCACAGGATCGTGCGGGCACACCCTTGTGCCGCCAGCAGCGCAGAGGGCATGAAGCAAAGTGTTGGTATGTGCAGCTCTTACTCTAGGAGAGCATTTTTTTTTTCGTAGTTGGCAAAGGCGTAGGCAAGAGAACAGAAGAAGAAAAACACGAAAAAAAGAAATACGAAGAAACAAGCGCATCCTACATCATGACGCCAACATCGACACACACCTTGAACCCTGCAATCCCTGCAGCAACAACACCACCACCACCAACAGCGGCGCTCCTTCGTCACCAGAGGCACCACCAGAACGGGTAGTGGCCCGACAGGTCGTACGGCAGCGCGTGCGACTTCTGCAGCGCCTGAGCCCGCCGGTAGAAGTGGCGGTGCGACACGTGCACGGCGTCGTCATCGTCGCTGCTGGACGCCTGCCTGGCGAGGACCACGACATTCGCCGACGCCGGCACCGGAAACGAAAACACATTTCCGCGCCCAAAAATGGCACGGCAGCGCTCGACAAAAACGGCGTCAGCGGCCGGGAGGTTAAACGCCGCAACCCCAACCGGCGAAAGGGCGCCGCGGCACAGCTGCAGGAAAGCGGGTGACGACACAAACGAGGGCGCCTCACTGCCCACGAAGAGGTCCACAAACATAACGTCGTAGCGGCGCGCGTGCTGCTGCTCTGTCTCGACGGGCGACGGCGGTCGCGCCACACCGCCGCCAAACACGACAGGCGTCCCGGACGGCCGCGCGGCGACGTCGCGAAGGAA
>NW_008827248.1:0-2585 GCF_000691245.1 Trypanosoma grayi
TATATATATATATATATATATATATATTTATTTAGGCACGCACATCACACACAGACACCCACACACAAATATATGTGAAAAAAAGGGCGGCGAGAAGAAACAAACCACATGTCCTTTACTCCGGCATTCGTCACATCGCTATTACCGCTGCTACTGTTGCTGAAAAGGATGCTACTGCTGGTGCTCATTCTTCCAGGAATAGTGACTGGATGGTATCGGTATACCGCTTATCAATGATGCGCCGCTTCAGCTTTCCAGCAGCTGTAAGCACCTCATTTTCAGGGGTCCACTCATCGCTGAGAAAGCGCACTTGGCGCACAACCTCAAACTTCTGCCTGTCGGCCATGCGTGCCGTTGCCTGCATAGATTCCGTGGCCTTGCGGCGGAAAACAAGGTCCTGTAATATATCTGGGTATTTGCCATCAATGCCGTGTTCCTTTGCAAAGCTCATCGCCTTGGATTCATCCGTCAACGCCAGAGCACAGATGTACGGCTTGTCCGGCTGCACAAGCACACAGACTCCATTGGGCAGGCAGAGGGCGTTGTGTGCATACATAGACTCCAACGCCTCCATGGCAATGTACTCACCCAGCACATTCTTTGCAAGTGCCTTTACACGGCCAATGATGCGTAGTGTACCGTTGGGCCCTATGCTGCCAACATCTCCCGTGTGAAACCACCCATCGGCGTCAATGGCATCGCGTGTGAGCTGCTCTTGCTTGTAGTATCCCTTGAAGANGCACAAGCACACAGACTCCATTGGGCAGGCAGAGGGCGTTGTGTGCATACATAGACTCCAACGCCTCCATGGCAATGTACTCACCCAGCACATTCTTTGCAAGTGCCTTTACACGGCTAATAATCCGTAAGCGGCCGTTTGTCGTGATGCTGCCAACATCTCCCGTGTGAAACCACCCATCGGCGTCAATGGCATCGCGTGTGAGCTGCTCTTGCTTGTAGTATCCCTTGAAGAGGAATGGGCCACGGAGCAAAATCTCACCACGCGGTTCCGGTGTGTCAGTGTGCTTGTATTCCTCCACGTCCAGAAGCCTCATCTCGCAGGTGTGCTCCTGCTGCCCCGCCACAACTGTCTCCATGTCACCGCGCAGCTGCTTTGTGCCTACGCACACCGTCTCGGTGAGGCCCCAGCCCTGCGCCATGACACCAAAGATGACGTTGAGAAACGTCTGCGTGGGGGCACTAGTAGGGCCGCCAGCGGCGAGCATGACGCGCATCCTGCCGCCGATCATCCCGTAGAAAGGGCTGAACACCACCTCGTTCCAGTACGGTGTCTCCATCCCGTTCTTCAGTGCCTGTAGGCGGCTCTGAAAAGCGTGCTCGTAGATGCGGTACTCAAGGGTACCGCGCGGCGCCAGCCTCGCCTCCACAGTCTTCTTGATAGTGTCGAAAATCCGCGGCACGCCGATGCAGAAGACGGGTTTGTACTCCGCAAAGTCGCCGTGTGGGCGGGCGAAGGTGTCGAGGAGCGTGCGGGGGCTACCGAAGCCGACCAGCGACCCACGCGCAAGGAATATGTTCACAACACCAAATTCGAAAATGTGGGCGAGTGGGAGGTATGCGCAGTATGTCTCTCCCTCCACGAAGGGGCCGATGAGATCACTCACGCGATCACTGCAGGCTAACACTCCCGACACGAGAGATCCGTGCGTATGCATTGCACCCTTTGGGTCACCTGTGGTGCCGCTGGTGTACATGACGAATGCCAGCTGATCGTTGTTAGTGGGGATGCGCAGAGGTTCATCCGAGAGGCGGCCGTTATCCACAACCTGGTACCACGAGATGATACGGTAGTTACCAGCGGTGGTCTCAGGTGGAAGATCACCAATGTAAATAATAATGGTGGGGGGCATCTTTCCCTCACGCATCATGCGCAGGAGGCTCGGTACACTTGCCCCACTGCAGATGACAGCAGTACTCTCAGTCTCCCTAAAAGCGTAACCAAGCGATGCCTCACCTAGTGTGGCGTACACCGTGCAGGCTATCATGTCCTGTGTCCAGATGCCATAAATGGTTGCGAGCCACTCCCACCGCGTCTCCTCGTAGATGGCAACGTTGGAGTGGTGTGGCACGCCAAGCTCGACGAGGCCGCGGCCAAAGCAAGTGATGTACTCCCATAATGTATCAAAGTCGAGGTAGCAGGTGTCGTTGAAGTATGCAATTTCGTACATGCGATCCAGGCCGTTCTGATCTCGGAGTACCTCCTTAGAGATACGTTGGATGGGGCGGTACGCGAAAGCCTTGCGCTTTCCCCCCGCCTCACATATCTTCTTGAACCGCTGTGGCATGTTATCGCCGTAGTACCAGTCGTGGCAAAGTTTTGCGTGACCCTCATCGTTCGCACCGATGCGGCGGTAAATGGCTGACATATTCTCCGTTTCTGTACCGGGGATCGGCTCATTTTGCGTGCCGTACTTCCAAAGCCGCTGAATGTCCTCGTGGGGCACCATGCGGCGGCGGTTCTCTTCATCCATTAAAGAGATAACGGACGTCTCTATTTGTCCCAGGGCAGTCACGGTGTTCATTGTATCTTTTTTTGTGTGGGTGATGGCTTTTTTTTTTTTTTT
>NW_008827249.1:0-2583 GCF_000691245.1 Trypanosoma grayi
CTCTGTCTCCTTGCCTCCTCAGCACGTGCCGCAGCCGACGCCGCCTCCCTCACCGCATCCTGCGCTTTCTCCTGCGCGCTGTGGGCGGCCTCCGTCGCCGTGCTCATCTTCGTAACCGCCCGCACAGCCGCAGTCCGTGCCGCCTCAGCTCGCTCCACGGCATCGGCAGCCTCCTTCGCTTTGTTGTCAGCCTTCACCTTCGACTCCGTGGCTTCCTTCTTCGCAGCCTCCGCCAGCTGCTTGGCCTCTTTCTCCGCCTTCTGTGCAGCTGCTGCTGAGGCCTTCGCAGTGTTCAGATTCGCAAGCGCCTCAAGAACATTAGCAAACTTGGTTGCAACAAGGTCCTCAGATTCAGCAACTGTCGTAAACAAAGTTTCTATGTTCCCTTCTTCCGTCAATTCCTTCAGCAGCGCAGCGTCAGAGATGGACTTTTTGTCAATGGCCTGTGACCACGCAGTTATAGCATTTTTCTTCACCTCCTCCGCTGCGGTCACGTTTGCCTCCGCCCCCTTTACGACCACACCGAGCTCGTCGTACGTCTTCTGCGCATCCTCCGCGAGCTTCTTCTTCGCATCAGCGTCCATACGGGCGGCGTCGGCTTCGCGCTGCGCGCGCTGAGCCTCCTGCGACGCCGTGTTGACATCCGCGACTGCCCGCTTCACCTCAGCCGCCACGCCATCAGCAAGCTTCACCGCAGCCGCAGCCGCAGCCATTGCATCGGCCGCCTTCGACTCCGCCTCATCCGCCTGCGCCCTGAGGGTGGCCGCAGCCTCCACCAGACCTGCACTGCCCTCCGCAGCAACACCACCAGTCACGCACAAGGCCGTGCAGCACAGAGCGGCGGCCAACAACCACACAACGCGGCGCACCGTCGCCATGATTCAATATCGCTTCAACAGCTGGAGTCTGCAGGGAGGAGAAAAGAGAGACGCTGCACAGCAGACAGCCCCAACACACACACACACACACACACTCAGAGAATGATGAAAAGAGAATCCCCAGCAGGAGAGACAGTTAGTGGGCGGTGCGCAGCAGCGCGCAAAGCAAAGCCCAAACAAAGAAAAAAAATAAACCACCCCAATTGATGTCATCACACTCAAAGCAATTCGCGGCTGGTGGAGCACACGGAGGCAATTACACAGATGATCCGCAGTTATATTGCCTTTAAAAAAATATATTGGAGTGCGGTCATTCGCCTCCACAGCCGCACACAGCTAGCCGGGGCATACAACGTACCGGGCACACGCACATGCCTCAGCACGAAGCCGGAAGGGTCATCGCACTCAGCAGCAACAGCAGCCGCGCTCCACACACACACACGCAGGACTGTCGGTGGTGTCCGCTCCGCCATTAACATGCGCCAAGTTGTTTGCCACCTGCCTCCTCGATACGTCCGCGGCTCCTCCTTCCGCTTTCCCTGCCAAGCTTTTCAGTGTAGGAGAATGCGCTGTTGTACCGTCGCCATCAGCGCCACCTATTGGAGTGACAGTCTGAGCCCCAGGCTGGCGGCCTCGGTTCTCATTCGACGCCTCAGCAGCACCTGCGGTAGTGCCGTTCACGCCCGGTTCCTCCGTGAGTCCCAACAGCAACGCAGCACTTTGGGCAGCCGTCTCGGCGTATATCAGCGCCGCGGCGGCGTTGCTGAGCGCATTCTCAGACTCATTCAAAGCCTTCTTCGCCATCTCCTCCGCTTCCTCAGTGGCCTCCACCAGCTTGGTCCTCTCCTCATCACTATCCCCGCTTCCTCCCGTTCCCGGTATGGCATGGGCGTGACGCATTGCTTCTTCGGCGCTCTGTTCCGCATCCCAAGAGGACCTGTGTGCCAACGCCGCATTGTCTCGTGCTGCTTCAGTGCTTCTAATGGCATGTGAGAAAAATGACACCATCGCCTTTCATTCTGCCTCTGCCTGCGCGGCGACGTCGGTTGTCTTTCCTTTTGTTTTCGCCAATGCGTTGCCCAATATGCCTTGTGATGACGTAATGGCATGCACTGCATCCGCCACCTCAGCAAGCGCCGTGGACGCCATCTCAGTTGCCCATGAGGATGCACTTTGGGCTGTAAGCGATACTGAAACTGTTTCATTCGCCAGAGCAGTGGCACCTGCCTTCCCCACCGATGCCACTGATGCCTTCACGGCATCCCTCAGCCTCACTGCTGCCTGGTGCGCACCCTCCGCCGCGTTCTTGCCAATCCCCACCTGACTCCTGAACGCGTCAACGCTCTCCGCGGCCCTGCCCACCGACTCGTTAACGGCACCCGCCACCCCTTCAGGCGGAGCAGCGGCGGCAGCCACGCAGAAGGAACCGCAGCACAGCACAGTGGGCAGCAGGAATACCACGCAACGCGAACACCACTACCATGCTCAATTAAAGCGCACTGGCCCGCACGAGAAAGAAAGAGAAGGGACACACGTGTAACACGCACGCACACGCACAGCCAGCAGGAGAGTGCGGCGGCCCGCAACACGCAGCGCATCCACAGCCAACAAGAAATCACATTAAAATAGAACACCCAAGGCGTCGCTCAGTGGCCCGAAGAAAAGAACTTAAAATACACCCCGTCCCCCCCCCCCTCCAAAAAAA
>NW_008827250.1:0-2583 GCF_000691245.1 Trypanosoma grayi
GGGGGGGGGGGGGAGAAGGCTGCTAGTCGCATGTGCGTCATACATCTGTTTTTTTTTGTTTGTTTCCGTATTTTTTTTTATTTAATTATTTTTGGTGTTTGTACTTTTTACTTGGTTCGCAATTTTTTTTGTGTTTTTTTTTTTGGTGTCATTTACTATCATGTCAGATTTTGTGTTTCTGTTTCGTTGGGCCCGTGTGCGTCATGGGCATCTTCTTTTTTATTTGTTGTTGTTGTTGTTTTGTCCTGTTCCTGCGACTTTTTTTTTCTCTCGGTTGAAATTGTTGGCCATGGTGTGTGAATGCGGCCAGCAGCCAACAGCAAGTGTGGAGTGGCTGGTAGTCTGGGTCTGCACGCCGCGCATACCTCGTCGTCCCCCGTTAAACTCCCTGTGCTGTGTGTAGGCGGGTCGATGGACAACAGCGAGTCTGGTACGCCGTCGGAACGGCAGCTGCGGCAGGCCAAGAGCGGCATCGCCACATTGAACCGGCTTCTGGCGGAAGCGGAGAAGGGCGGGGCAGTGCCGTATGGGGATATGCACGACCTGATGGAGAGCACCCGTGCTATATTGTTGGAGCTGTCGCAGGGAAGAGTCGAGCCCCTCCCCTCAACGTGGCAGGCGNCGACCTGATGGAGAGCACCCGTGCTATATTGTTGGAGCTGTCGCAGGGAAGAGTCGAGCCCCTCCCCTCAACGTGGCAGGCGTCCAACATTCATGCGAGGGCAGCAGGACAACAGGCGGTGACTGATTTGCAACGGCGTACAGCACAGCAGCTGCTGGCGGAGCTGAATCTGATAGACACTGCGTTGCAACGCTGTCGTCGCAAGACGGAACAGCGTCAAACGTATCTTTCTGAGGTGGAACAACTCCTTGGTACAATGCGGAATAAAGGTGAGCACGATGACATTTCTTCGCTGATGCATCTAGAAAACGAGCGCACCTCTCTACAGTACACTCGCAACCGTGTGCGGGTGATGATGGACGAAAGCAATACGCTGATGAAGGCGCTACAGGATCAGGGTGGCAAATTGGAAGGGACAGGCAGTAAGGTAGCAGATGTATTGGAGTCGCTCGGTGTGGCCAATTCAACAGTTCTACAGATTCTCCGGCGCAATAGAGTGGACGCATGGCTTGTGTATGGTGGGATCGCATTAACACTGTTTCTGATATACTGGATATGGTAAAGGTGTTTCTGTCCCTTTACAAAGATTGGTACTCACCACTTTTTGTGTATTCCTTGAATGATGACTGGGACGATGTTTGGAACTTGAAGAACGAAGCAGAAGGAATGGGCACCTACGTCTCTCTGATGTCAATTGCTTTTGCTGCTGAGGTGGCGATATGATTGCGATGGTGAGTTATTTGGTGAGACGTTGTGAATGTAAGTTCGGTGCTTCCTATCGCATTCTGTTGTGAAGTGCGGCTCTCCTTTTTTGTTTCCTATCAATGTTGTGTCTGTCTTGGTTTGTGGTTCCATGGTAAAACTAAAAACTTGTGTACCATGCAGCTCCATAGATCTGATCAGGTATTTTAAAAAAAGGCTGATCCCCCTCTTATATAGTCATACACTCTCGCGGAAGCGCCCAGGGTGCTGCTGGTGATGGATCTGGGCCAGACAAAACGCCCGCGTGCTGCGCCTGACCCCTATAACGACTTTGAGCCACGCTCCAAATGTACCGTCTGCTGTGGGATTCGCTGTGCCGCAGTTGTGGGCGCCGTGGTGTTCGCGGTGACCTTCCCGTGCAACCTGGTGATGCTCGGGGGCCGCATGTGTGAGGGCCGCGGCGTCGTTGGTTTCCTCGACCGTCACCTTTTTCTGCCGCTGCCGCTTGCCACGATGGCTTTCACGCACCAAACGATGCAGTCAGAGGCACTGTGGAGCAAAAACCGCAAGCCACTATGGCATCTCAATTGGCAGTCTGCCGGCCTCAATGTGCTGCTGTGGAGCGCGCTAACGCTCTTTGGCACTATCATCTCACGGCGCTACGCCCCGCAGTGGAGTCGCTCTTACCGTCTGCTGATGTGGGATTACCAGCGAACCCGCCGCTGTTGTGCTAACAAGTACTTCCCCACTGCATTTGGCAGGATCACAGAGGACCTCGACTGGTACAACATTATGTGGAGCCTCAGCATCTACCACATTCTTTGGGGCATGATGACTGTCATGGCGGAGAGAGAGTTCGGCGCCCACTACGCCATGTTCTATCGCGATTGGCCGTACAGCCGGTGGTGCTCGCCGCGTTGGCGAGAGTGGCGCGAGATGGAGGCGCTGAAGCATATCAACACAGAGCAGGTCGTAGGGCATTCCCGTTGGGGTTCCTTTCTCACGCTTGATCGCTGGCGGTCCAGTAGCGTTTAGCGCACCCCATTACTGTCTTGCTCTCTGGAGCTGCACATCGCGTCGCAACACATGCAATCTCTCCAAGTAATAGCGGCAAAGGCTTCACTACTTTTTGTGTTTGTGTCAGGTGAGTTCCTGTATTGTTCTTTCTCTTCTCTCTCTCTCTCCCTCTTCCCCCACAATTATCCCCCACACCCAATATGGACTCTGCTCACTCCAACAGGGTACCACGCACAATACAC
>NW_008827251.1:0-2579 GCF_000691245.1 Trypanosoma grayi
TATATATATATATATATATCAGCTCCCACGCACGGTGTACTTCATGAAGTAATCCATAAACGACACATCTGAGAATGAGGCGTCGCGGTGGTCGTACAAATACCGCCGTGTCGCGTAGAAGAGACTCGGCTCAAGCGGCACCTCTAACACCGTCACCGTGTTCTGCTGCTGCTGCTGCTGCTTCTTCTTTCTGCTGCTGCCGCCGCCGCCGCCCTGCTTCTTGTTCAGTGCCTCGTATTCCGCCTGAATGTCGTCGACAAGCTGCTTGTAGCACTTGCACGGTGTACGGTGGGCAGATGCCCAGTGCGCCCGCTGACACGTGGCGTCGCAGTAGTAGACCGCCTTGCAGCTACCGCAGCGAAGGAGGCTGCCACCGTTATTACTCTTGTCGCTGCAGCGCTTCTCACAGTGGGCACATTGCGTATGGCTGCTGCGTGACACAAGCGGGATGAGGTGCAGCATTGTTGTCGAGGCATCAAGGAACATCAAGTCATGCGCCTGATCCAGACGCTCAGCCGACCACGCCACCGTCGGTGCAGCAGCAGCAGCGCCGTCGTCGCCACCGCCACTACTACCATCCCGCTGGACTTCCGGCAGTGCCGCCAGAATGTCCTTCAACGCGATGCGCACGTCCTCATCCGTCTCGTACACGCCATTGCTGTCAGGCTCTCCGCTACCGGCGCCTGCGCTTCGCCGCGCCGCTCGACGCACGGCAGACGACGAGGACGGTTCCGATGTAGTGGCATTACCGGCATCTTCGCCAATAAGCTCCCGCACCGCCGGCACAAACCACGGCAGTAACGTGAGGAACTCCAGGTTGGCACGGGCGTAGTGATTTATCTTCTGCACCACCTCCTGCTGAGGGGACATGACGCTGCTGCTGCTGCCACCGCCACCGCCTGGACGCAGCGGGTTGAGGCTTTCGAGGCGGCACAACTCGCCGAGCAGCGCGACGGTCTCCCAGCGGCACTCCTGTGCCACCGCACTGTTGCGCTGCGCAAGGAAGAATGCGATGTTCTTCAGCACCGCCTCGCGCCGGCGTGTGTTCTCTGCCGCAACCCCCGAAACCCCCGCATCGCTGCTGCTGCTGCTGCTGTTCGCCACGGGCACATGCAGCGGTGTGTGCTCAAAGAGGAACAGCTTGACGCTCGGGTGGAAGGCGACCGTGCTCAGCGCGACGAGGAAGTACGCGCGCTCTTCCATCGCCACATCCGCGGCCGTGAGGCCAGCGTAGATCTGCTCGAGTGTGACGGGGTCCGGCCGCGGCGGCGGCGGCGGCGGAGGGGCGCCACTGCCGCTGTTCTTGCTCTTGTGTGAGGGCATGGCGCGCGCACAGCTAGCTGCACACGCATGTATGCGCACAGGTTTCAAGTATGCACCCGTGGGTGTAGCAGGTCAACCCACACAGGCAAATAGAGAAGGAGTAGGAGAGAGAGAGAGAGAGAGTTTCGAGGAGGGAAAGAGACGGGTGGTGTACCGGCCCCCGCCCCCTTTCGCAGCACAGCCCAGACTCCATGTAGATATAGTTTTGTGCGTGGCGTAAATGGCCACATTACTCATGCCGGCAATCCAACTGGTCACCCACACACGCACAGAGAGAGAGAGAGTAGCAACGGCGCCGTGCCATGCTGTCTGCATCAACGCCTCCCCCTCCCCCCAAATAGCCCTCCTCGTCTCCCTTTGACCACGGCTGCTGCCTTCACGCGGCCACAAAGTCCCGCAGCTGCCGCAGCCACCGCTCGTACTCCATCTGCTCCACCCACACCGAGTACTGCCCCACGAACTCGCCGAACTGGTCGTCGATGCAGCGCTCCGCGAGCCACGCCTGGATGCCGTCGAGCACCTCCTCCTCCGCCTCGTCAAGGTTCGGCCCCGGATAGCCGCCAAAGATGTTGTTGTACCGCACTTCACTCGCGGGAACAGCAACAGCATCAGCGTCACCCGTGGCTTCTGGTGCACTGTTGTTGCTGCTGCCACTCGCACCTTCCGCTGCTGCTGCTGTTGGTGGTGGTGGTGGCGGTGACGGCGGCTGCAGCTTGAAGGTGCCGTGAAACACCACGTTGTCAATGACCAACTNGCTGTTGGTGGTGGTGGTGGCGGTGACGGCGGCTGCAGCTTGAAGGTGCCGTGAAACACCACGTTGTCAATGACCAACTCTCCGTCCACAAAGTCCGCACGCACCTCAACGCTCTGCTCGTACAGGCCACGCTCCTCCACCTCCTCCCCAGCGCCGTCAACGCCATTCCGCGGTGACGATGTGACGCCACTACCACCACCAGCAATAGCGCCATCTACAACGCGCTGCGCAAAGAAGGAGAAGGGAAAGTGTTCCCCCCGCACGTCGCACTCGGGGTCCAACGAGGGATCCCGCGTGGTGAGCTGCACGCGAATCGTATGCCGCTCCATCACGGGCGACAACGCTTGGTGCTGCTGCTGCTGGTGCGCGACCGGTGTCGGCGGGAGCCACAGGCGGCGGCCGTAGAAAACGCTGGTGCCTGGCGCGTGGTACATCTCCCACCCCTGCGGCGGCGGCGGCGGGCCCTCCTCCTTGTCGAGCCGCAGCGCCTCGTCCTGCATCT
>NW_008827252.1:0-2199 GCF_000691245.1 Trypanosoma grayi
TTTTCTTTCTTTATTGGTTTACTTTGAGTGATGCTCTGATGTGCCCTCTCGCTGTGTGTGTGGGCTGCTGCTCTCTGTCTGTGTGTCTGTGTGTGTCTAACTCTCCGTGTGTCTCTCTCTCTCCCCCTTTTGTCCGCCGCGCAGACCAGCGACCTGAAGCGAAGTGATGACTGTGACGGTGCGCCACGTGCTGTTTGTGCTTTCCCTCGCGCTGTGCTGCGCCTGCGGGTGCGTGGCGGCGCAGAAAGAGTTGGGGGCATCAATTAAAGAACCTGTCGTTCCGGTGCCTGAAGGAACGACACTGGAACAGATAAAGCAGAACTCGACAGCAGCGCTGGCGGCAATAAGCCAATCTGTGGAGAAGGCCACGAAGTACTTGGAAATGACCGAGAAATTGGTTAAAAGGGTAAAGGTATCAGTAGAGGCGGCGGCAACTAAAAAGAACACGGACAGTGAATCCAAGGAGTTTCAAGAAAAAACAGTCGACGCGTTGTCATATATGTACCGGCCACTATCATCAGTCATACGGCATGCGAAATTGACGAAGGTGGCACAGACTGACGCCAAATCCGCAGACGAACTGATTGTCACCACAGCGGATACGAATCAAGCGGGAGTTTTACAAAAGGCCTATGACTTAATGCGGAATGTGACCGGTTTCCAGTTCAACGCCGAATTGAGAGCAGAGAAAACTAAACAGAACGCAACGCTAGTTGCACGGGCGGTGAAAAAAGTTATCCAGCTACTAAGCATTGAGGTGGAGCCTGACGAACTGCTGAAGGAAGCGGATTCGTTAACAGAGGCACCCGCGGTGATCCCGAAACCCCCTGTTAATGGAAATGGTGCACAGTATCCAGTAAATCCAATGGAGCACCATAATGAGCATCCCGTGGAGGTGGTCCGACCCCAGGAGGAAGTTGTGGCAGTGGACAAAACAGTGAAAAACACCGCAGACATACCGAAAGGGAACGATGAAAAGACTGGGAAAGTTGCCCACCAACCTGGGCAAGGTGCTGCGGTGGACGTAAAGGCGCAATCCACCACAGCAGGTCCACGGGGTGAGAAAGCTGAACGGCCTGGGAATGTGGACGAGCCGATGGAGGAAAGTGGCTCAGCAGGCGGTGAAGCGCAGCAGAGCGCCGCGGACATCGTTTCTACAACAGCGCCTGTTACGGCGGTGGATAAGAACACGACTGAGAGCGGGAAAGAATTCCCTGATGTTGATGGAAACCAGGTGGGACAGGAACAGCAGCAGCGAACCGAGAATGATTCAGCCGCTGATGCCAAAACACCGGACTCCACCCTCAGTCCCTTGATTGACAGCAACACCATCAGTGATCTGATGAAGGACGGGAGCGACATCCAGGTGTGGGCGCGTGCACCGCTGCTGCTGCTGGTGGTGGTACTTGCCTGTGCTGCTGTGTGATGAGAGGTGTACCGGCACAGTGCGATGATAATAATCTGCTAGTTGCGTGGTGCTGTATGGGCTGTTTTCTCAGAGACACGATTTAATTTTTTCGTTTGTTTTCCCCCTCATTGCTCCCACATTCCGAGTCGGTGCCGTTTATTTCGCACGCGTGTGTGCACACATGGTGTCCGAGGAGTGTTCTCTTTGTTTCACCTGCGGTCCGTGGGCTTTGTTTTCTTGCTGCCGGGCTGTGTGCTTGTGCCCGTAATTCGTTCTTAAGCCTTGCCTTGCTTTCATTGCCGTCCCACTGTGGGATCGGTGCCCCGTCCACTGCCACGACAAGATACGAGGCGTGTGCAGGCACACAGGTGTATACCTGCATGTGCACTGGAGGCTACGGGTATTACTCTTCTCTCTTTTTCCGTTTTGGAGTGTGTGAGCTTTGTTGTTTTCTGTGGGGCTATGGGCTTGTCCCCTAATTCATATTTTTATTCTCAATTGGTTTACTTTGAGTGATGCTCTGATGTGCCCTCTCACTGTGTGTGTGGACTGCTCTCTCTCTCTCTCACTGTGGTGTTGTTCTCACTGTGTGTGTGTGTGTGTCTAACTGTCTGCCACCTCTCTCTCTTTCCCTCTCGTTTCTCCGCCCCGCAGACCAGCGACCTGAAGCGAAGTAATGACAGTGATGGTGCGTCACGTGCTGCTGTGCGTGCTGGCCCTTGCGCTGTGCTGCGGCTGCAGCGGCGTGGTGGTGGCCGCCGCGGGGGTTTCGCTCAGTCGGGATGATGCGC
>NW_008827252.1:2235-2574 GCF_000691245.1 Trypanosoma grayi
GGTGAAGAAGGCTTTGGCGGCTGAGGTCGAGGCGAGCCTGGCGGCACTGACCGCGGAGGCCGAGGGGCGTCAAAGGCGTGTTTCATTTGGGGCGGAGCAACGCATTTTCAGTGCGTTGAAAAATGCCCATGATGCCGCGGCGGACGCAGAGGGGCAGCGACGCAGTGCCGAGATTTTTGCCGCGACTGCCCGTGGCAAGTTGGATATCATCACTGGTTCGATCGATGAGGCCAGTCGCTCGCTACGACTAAGCAAAAAAACCCTTGTAGGCCTTGCGGGGGCTGTGGAGAAGGCTAAAGAGGCGGAGGCGACCGCAAGGGCGGTTCTGGATGATATTAA